>NC_135075.1:29518121-29583121 GCF_051107435.1 Chaetodon auriga
ACTTTCCAACCAGCCGTGTTCGGCTTCATCCACCTGCCTCCGATCGTGCTGTTGTGTGGCCTGAGTGGGCGTCGGAGGAGCCCGCTGATCTGCCGTCTGCAGCGTCCATTCACGGTCCAGATCCTCCTCAAACATCAGCTCGTCCACGTGTGGGACGTTCGTGACGCTTCAGTCGTTAACGTGCAGCAATACGCAGAAAGGATTTGTCCTAAATTCATTCATTCATCAAAAACATTATGACATGGATGACTGATAGAAGCCATAATGAGGGATCATCGGTGGAAGGACAGTGAATCACAGCGTCCGCCTGACAGGCCTGAAACATGATTTCTGCTTGTGCTTCGACTCCAATCCTTTTCTCTGGCTCTTCTGTTACTGGTGGTGATGGAACGTCTCAGCTGATGTGTTTACTTGTCCCGTGTGCACTTATTCAAAATCAATAACAACAACTTCAGTTATAAAAAAAGAAAATGAGTTTTATTTTAAAAACGGATAAAAGTGTAAACTATTGTGACTGAAAGCTCCAGAACAGACACTAAACCAACCCGCTGCGTCAGCTCACGCGTGTCGGTGTGTGTATGAATACTGCCTGCGTGTGTGCGTGTGTGCGTGTGTGCGTGTGTGTGTGTGTGTGTGTGTGTGTGTGAATCTCACTCGTTGCCCCAGTCCAGTCTGACGGTGACGTGTCTCTTGACGTCTCGGCTCTGGTCCTGCGTCAGGTGACCGGACAGCAGCTGCCTCCTCAGGTCGATCAGCTCCATCATGACGTGGCGGACCTTGTAGAACAGATCCACTTTGTGTTTCTGAGGCCGAGACGGAGACACAGAGAGACAGAGAGACAGACGGGTTAGAGTCCTCACTCACACTGTTATACCGTTAAGGTGAACGATCATCATTTACCAGATCATTCCTTTTTATCTGCACACAGAGCAGGAGCTCATGCCAACACGGATCGGCCGAGGCAGAGACACAGCGAGCAGATCGTCTGCCGCTGAGCTCGTATCAACACACACCTTCACAGTCCCACTCAGTGAAAACACACAGTGAAGAAGACCGGAGCTCAGGTTTTCTCCTTTTTGTATCATTGTACTTAATGGTACTTAATTGTCTTAATCTTATTTTTCATGCACACATAAACATGATCACCGTCTGATGAACCCTGAAACACCGTCTGACAGACTCCTCAGCAGGGTCTGGATCTGAAGGCGTCTCTGAAAACAAAGGCAGCACGATGCAGATTAGACTGCAGCAGGTCAATAGTTTGGTGATTCAACTGAGACAGGACAGCAACACACACACACACACACACACACACACACACACACACACACACACAATGCAGAACACACTTGGTGCTCTTCTGTAATTCACCCTGCAGGCCCTCAGCAGCAGGCGGCGAGGCTCAGTGTCTGTTTGTTTCTTGGACGGTGAGATAAGCACAAATTCACACACACACACACACACACACACACACACACACACACACACACACACACACACACCTGCACACATGCATGCAGGTGAGCATACATGCATAAAGAGGTGAAGCACGGGGCCAGCGTCAGTGCGCCTGCGTGTTGGTGTGTGTGGGGCACAGGAGGCCTCAGAGGCCTTACGTAACACTGGCTGCAGTGGAGGCGGAGCTGTTTTTGGGAAACTCGGCTCACAAATATGACAGCATCGAGTTTGGCGAACACAGCAGAGGCAGCTCTGATATCGACCGGCGACGTGCCCGGGAGGCGTCTCTGCTGTTCTCCCGGTGCATGCTGGGATGAGCCCGACCAGGAATGAGTGCGTACTGAGATTATTTTAGTCTTTAAACATGAGTGTGAGGCGTGGAGGGGGACCGGTTTAAGATACCGTCTTTCCACACATCGTTCTCCTTTAGCACGTCACCATTCTGACCTGACGGCATCAAAAAATACATTTTGGTGTGTCACTGACGACATTAACAGGAGGACAAAGGAGGCAGAAGTACAGCATCGGGGTGGTGCTGGTGGTGTTATCTTCATGTTGGATTTAACAGCTTAACAATTAGTGATTCACACGCCATCACCTGAGAGCAACGTTAGCAAGGTGGAGCACCGATGGATTTTAATGGATCTTAACTGTCAGCTGTATGTTTCATGTTCAGTTTACTGACTGAAGAGAATTTGGCAAGCAGTGCCAATCAAGATTCGCTCGTGTGCTGAGACTCGATTCTGCCTCGATTCAGGACATAAAGGATCAGAATCGGACCGTGAGTTTCCACAATATTCCCAGCTCTTTCATTTCTATGATTTAGAGCTCAGATGAGGACAGAACTGAATATTAAGATGTGCCCTGACGGCGCTTTGACCTCCTCTGTGGGACCTCCAGGATGAGTTACTGATCACAGACACTGAGGAAACACCTCAGTGGTGAAGGGTTTGGGAGCATGTGCGTCTTCTTCGTCTGTGCCTGAGTGTGTTTAAAACATGCCGTCATTATAAAAAGTTGGTTTCCTGTCGTAACAGTCGTTTAGAAATTATGATACAGCTCTGAGGCGATGAGTCCACGGGGAACCTTTCCACGCCACCGGCTTCTGCTCCTCAGCGCTTCCTGCTGCACCGTCCCAGCACTGATTAGCATGTTTTCAGCACTTGAGGTTAAAGAATCGACAACTTTTAGTCAAAGAATGAGATATTTCAAGTGGGTTTTTAGTTGTTGCTCAGCAACAACAAGAGTCATGCACAGCAGTTTCCTTCAGCATCTGTTCAGCGTTCGATGCCCAGCGGACGCAGAGGCGATGCTCAAACACACTCCGTCCATATTCAAATTCTGCAGGAGCAGGAGATCATTAATGAGGCAGGAGCAGCTTCATCTGCACACTGCACTTCTCATTCACTCTCATTACTAACAGTCGAGCCAAAGTTTAATTGTTTAGCACATTTAAAACAACCACAGTTAATCAAACAATCTACAAATAAACAACACATAAGAACACAGAATGACGACCACAGTGAAAGAGAAATGTTAAATTATTACTCAGTAGAAGATGAATTCAAGCTCCCAGATGTGGGGAAGGCACCACAAACACGCTGACCTCAGCGCTCTGAGGCATGATGCTGCAGGAGGCCGCCAATTCAAGATACAACACATTCAACACAAGCAATCAAATCTTAAACTTGATCCTGAGACGGACAGGAAGCCACTGAAGGGAGGCCGGTACAGGTGCTCTGTGACCACGCCTTCTTTTTACAGGTACAAGGCAACGAAGAGACGACTGTTCAACACCGACAGACAAGAGTCTGCTCAGAGGTCATCGAAGCACCGGACGCTCCTGAAGGCCTCGACCTTCAATGACACTACAACGGCCCGAAACACACAAACACAAACAACAAAACAAACAAACAAACAGGAACAATGATCCAAACAAACGTGCTGCACAAATTCATTAACAGCAAACACAGAAACAATACAAAAAATACAAAAAAGGATGTCATGTGACCTCTTCACTCCACTTTTCTTCCTGCTTCAAAAACAAACTCTCTCCAGTCTGGTCTGGTCTGGTCTGGTCTGGTCTGGTCTGGTCCGGTCAGGTCCGGTCTGGTCCGGTCAGGTCAGGTCTGGTCCGGTCCGGTCTGGTCTGGTCTGGTCCGGTCTGGTCTGGTCTGGTCTGGTCCGGTCAGGTCTGGTCTGGTCCGGTCTGGTCTGGTCTGGTCTGGTCCGGTCTGGTCCGGTCAGGTCTGGTCCGGTCCGGTCTGGTCTGGTCTGGTCTGGTCCGGTCTGGTCTGGTCCGGTCCGGTCTGGTCTCTCTCTCAGGTTTCAGGCTGTGTCCTGAAGCCAAAGCCAGTCCAGAATCTTCAGTTCACTCATGGCGCTCAGGAAAAGCTCATGTAGTCCATTTATAGCACAAATGGTTTGGAGTGTTACTCTGGCAGAACACACTCTGCTCCTCAATCAGAGCAGCAGCACAGGAGTCAACAATAAAGCCAGAGTCCTGCACAGAACAGAACCCAGCAGACACGCTGCCCTTATTTACAGCAGCGGGCTGTGAGAGGAGGAGCCGACCGACGCCGACGGCCGACGGCCGACTGCAGCCACAGAAGGCGCCGGGGGAGGCAGCATAGTGTGCGCTTGGCTCGAGTTCACCTCGGTACAAGAAACGAGCTGCGTGTCACAGAGACACAGAGGGGAAACCCAGAGGAAACAGTCAACGACTGGACAAACAAACAAACAGCAACAACATCAGATGCACATTCACAAACTTGGAGGAAGTGCTGACTCAGCCGATCTCGTGTAAAATGAGGGGACGCAGAATCACATGACGCCATAATGTGTGAAGCCCACGACTGGTTTTCACTTCATGGTCGTCGTTCAAGGCTGGAAAAACAAACAGCAAGAGCTCTGAGATGGACCTGTTTGTTCTGCTGAACGGTGCCTGAATGGTGAACACTGATCAAAATGACTCCAGGTCACTGACACACCTGTGCGAACACTGAAGCAGCCACGCCTCATCTGCTGCGTTCACTGACCTACAGTAACAACAGACTCAACCTGGACCTCTGAGCAGGTCGTCTCACCGTGTGGCCACTCGTGGAAATCAAAACTTTCCAGGAATTGATGAATTTTCTGGGTTTTGATTGCAAGGCGAGCTGGCTGGTAAAACATGTCTAAAATAGTTTTTCAGAACAAAATCACGATGAGAAAACGGATAAATATGATTTCCCTGGTTCTTTATTGAGGTGAGGGTGAGCGGGGGCATCGCAGCCATCTGTCCGTCCTTCCTCCAGCAGCCAGCCTGCAGGCTTTACACCCAGGACGGCTGATTTATTCGGGACATCTGGCCGTCCCCGTCGGTGGGTGGACATGCTCTGACCTTTGACCCTCCTCTGAGTCAGTCAACAGGTGCACCAGCAGCCAGAACAGGAGGGAGCTGAGCCTCCTCGGCACCTCCAGCTGGCTCACACGGCGCTTTGAAACGAAGCCGCCCGATTCGTCCGTCTTTGGGAGAAAATAAACACCTCAGAGGTTCGACCGAGCGCTGGAGTTTTTCTCAGCTGCACAGAGGAAGTCTCTTTGGTGTCGACTATTTGTGGACCGAGTCCCCCTCCTACGTCTCTCCCTCTCTGACTGCCTCCTCCTCCTCTGGAGTGAGTAATCACACCTTCTCATCCGGCGGGAACGAGCGCACAAACACCCAAAGCAGCGCCGTTTAGCACATCTTTACCACCTCAGCACGGTAAAAAGCAGCCGAGCAGCTCAGATAACGATGCTGTTTATAGACGCTGTTCTGTTTCACTGGAGCTCACATTCACACCATCTTCATGTTAGCCAAGTAAAGCAAAACAGCGACGCACAGGTAAGGTTTCAGCTCCTTCTCAGCCATGGCGAGTCGAATCCCGAGCACCTGGAGAAAGACATCAGCCCCTCATCTTCAGCCTGGAGAGGACACTTCCAGCTGCAGCTCTCACATTCAAACATTGACCTTCGTCTTTACTGCTGCTGTGGCCTTCAGAGTCAGAAGAGCAAAGTATGAAGATCATAACCACTGACAAGAGAGACCCCCCAGAACGTCTCCCCCGCAGCTTCTACCACAACAAAAAACTACATCAGTGGTTTTCAAGCTGTGGGTCAGGGACCAGAGGAGGGTCCTCTCAGGGTAAGAGACTGTCACCGTGTGGCATTAACATATAGGCTCACGGTAAGGCTCACGGTGAGGCTCACGGTAAGGCTCACGGTGAGGCTCACGGCGAGGCTCACGGCGAGGCTCACGGCGAGGCTCACGGTGAGGCTCACGGTGAGGCTCACGGTAAGGCTCACGGTGAGGCTCACGGTGAGGTTCACGGTGAGGTTCACGGTAAGGTTCACGGTGAGGCTCACGGTAAGGCTCACGGTGAGGTTCACGGTGAGGTTCACGGCGAGGTTCACGGCGAGGCTCACGGTGAGGCTCACAGCGAGGCTCACGGTGAGGCTCACGGTGAGGCTCACGTCATTAGTGGCTCGTTTTGGTGATTCTTTAAATTGCTGGACAAACTGCCGGCGGGCTTCTGAAACATCTCCGCAGGCGATGAATATTAAAAAATGATCATTTTATCCTTTACCAGAGAACAAACGTGCTCATATTTCACCGGCCTGTAGTGGAGTGCAGTAATATTACTGTGAAGGCCTGTTTGATGGCAGACCCTCACACTGTGCTCAAGGACACTTCAGCAATGCTGTCCAGACTTAAACTCCATGAAGAAACACAGAGCTGGACGGTAACTCACTCTGACAAGCTGGGCTGCACATTTCATCAGGTAATCTGTAATGTGTACCTGATTACTCTCAGGAAGGTACCCGTTTGAAGCCTCCTAATAGGATGTGAGTCAGCCTGGCACCTCCCAAATCAGAGGGGATGCTCTCAACACCTCTGATCCATTAGCAAACGTCCTGCTTCATTTTCACACCTGTCAGAGCGACTGCTGAGCCCCTGGAAACAAAAGCGCTGAGGCAAACCACCAGAGACCACAAACAAAGAGCGTCTGGATCCTGGTTCGGTCCCGGCTGCTCAGCTGTTTTTCTAACACGCTGCAGCCGCTTTCTTAGGATCTGAACACGGCACAGTTTGACGTGAAATGCATCTTTCAGTCTGAAGCCTGGACAGACAGAGGACTTCTGTCCGGACTGAAGGACACTCTGAACTTCAGGTCACTGCGACGGGACGGTCTCAGCTTATGTAAGCGTGCTATCAGAGCATTAATATGATATTTCAGATGTAAGCATACAAATAGGATCCATTAAAGACTCTCAAGGACAGACATGAACATTTTCTTCTCTGTGATCTCAGCAGTGCATCAAATACATGATGAATCTGAATTACTGCACGTGTCTTTGAAGTATCCTGAGGTGAACACAGGCTTTTCACAGCTGGAAGCCCTTTTTTCCCGGGACTGTAAGGCAGCATTGGCACGACAGGTGACACTGAACTGCAGGTGGAAATAAATATTTAGAGGTTCTGTTAACTGAAGTCGTGAACGCCGCAGAGAAACATCACCGAAATAAAACCTGAGTGAAATCTAAAAGCACCGCGCGTCTGTGCCAAAACACAGCTGCTGCAAGCTGTCACAGAGTTTGGTAAAAGCAACCTCATCGAGTGTTTGGCACCACACGGCGTGCAAGTGTGTGTGTGTGTGTGTGTGTGTGTGTGTGTGTGTGTGTGTGTGCCTGTGTGTGTTGTGTACTGTGCTTGTTGTTCCAAAGTCCTCCTAAATCCTCCCCTGACCTTGTGTGAACCATGCCTGGTGACATGCAAGATACACACACACACACACACACACACACACACACACACACACACACAGTGTGCCAGCAGGGGTGCCAGCCCATGGCGTCTCGGACCGTTTCCTCTCATACGTTTTCACCACCTGGTTCAGGTGAGTCCGGGCAGGTGTGCCACGGATGACACGTTTGCCATGAAAGTGAAAACAAGTAAAAAATACAGCGAATGAGGTATTTTCAGATGTGTTTGGATCCAGTGAACATGTGGAAATAAAAGCTGTGACTTCCCTGAGGCTCCACATGAACTCTAAACCGAGCAGCGAGGAGGACAAGCGTTAGCAGTGTCCCTGCGGGCCCCTCTCAGGGCCCCTCTCAGGGCCCCTCTCAGGGCCCCTCTCAGGGCCCCGGCTGCACCCTCTGACCCCCAGACCCGGGCTCCACCCTCTCACTCTCATCTCCATCTCAGCTTCCAGCTACAATTGTCATCTCTCCCTCGTTTGCGGAGCAGCAGACGGCGATGTGTCTGTTCTGACTCCAGTCTTCAGGTTATTCATGAGAATACGAGAGTCAGATTTAATTCACCTTTAAAGCAGATTTGTACATCAGGCATGTAACATCCGGACATTTAGACATTTGGTGTAAATACAGACACAAGTGGATTTCTGAAGGACAGCTCCTTTCATAATATTATGGGGGGGGGGCACATTGTATTGAATGAGAAAGCACTGCATGAGCACACATTTTGGAAGGACAGGCTCCATGTACAGCCTAACAGTGCAGAAACAGACACGCTGGAAGGACGAGCAGCACTGAAGGGACATTTCGGAAGGAGCTGACCCCCAAAAAACACTTGGAAGGCCAGATTCCCTCATGTAGCTGTTCAGGACCAGAAAGGACGACGAGGTCGAGACTAAGAGCAAATGAACACATTTAACCAACAAACCAAATTAACAGTCACGTAGAAGCGTTTTCATCTGTCTTCAAAACCTGTTTTCTGATCTGACACAGCTTTGGTCCACGTTTGTTGAGGTTCAGGATCATAAACCACTGGATGAGGTTGAGGAAACCCTGCGGTTTGGGTTAAAATAACACCTCTGTGACGATGGCGGTCGCGGTTAAAAGAAGCCAACGCTGACCGTCGACAGACTGCTTCTCTCTCACGTTAAAGTCTGCCTGTTCGTCGACCCTTCCAGCCTCACCTCCTCTCTCTGCCTCCAAAACAGCGTCACACCATCTCCTCATTGTTCCCGATGGACAGGAGTCACTAGAGGGCGCTGCTACTCGAACGTAAATGTGACTGCGCTGATGGTATTTTTCCATTAGCATTAAAGCTAATAACTTACAGTGCTAACATCAGTGGCTTTAGTGAACTGAACTGCTTCCATACGTGACCTCAGAGACAAAGATCACCAGGCGATATATTCAGATGTATCTTGACTAAATACTGTGACTGTACCAGATGGCTGCGATGTGGCTCTGACTGATTATGTCTCTGTTTTTTTACATTAAGTCTTCTCTTTGCACTGAATGGAAGACTTCAGTTATTTGAGTTACTGCATGTTGTGACGTGCTGATCTCCTTAAACGTCATCCATATTCAGGATCGACTGAATCCTCATAGATTTTTCAATGTCGCTCTCTGTATGAAGGTCAGGGCTCTCACGCTGGAAAGGTTTCTCCTGAGAGCGCCGAGGACTTTCTGCAGTTAGCTTCATTTTGAATATGACGAGTTTGACGCTTCAGTATGATGTAACACACACTACATCGAAATAAGAGCAAAAACATGGAGGCATCTCAAACCCCTGAAGGACAGAAGATATGAGGACGATGACGTGAAACTCTCCTCTGACTGATCTGAGAAACACTGAACTCCTGTTTCAGTTTGAACTCCCTGAAAAGACGGGGACATGGAGACGCTCACAGAGGCGACAGAGTTCACAGAAGTGACATCAAACATGAGAACAGTCGATACACAGTCAATAAAATGTCTGGGATGTGGCCTCGTCAATAACAGCCCGTTCAGCGTAACCTGGATCCTCTGAAACGACGTCCTGCTGGATGTGACGGAGGCTGACACACTCGGCCACAGGTGTCATGAGCACAACCCACTGAGGCGGATAAACAAACAGACGTCCACTGACCAATAAAAAACAACAGATACTGTATGCCAACAATGGCCTCGTCGCCGTGGCAACCACGAGTGACTCATCACGGCGAATACATGACACGGCACTTACTGAAGCCTAAAGACCCCGGACGTCAGCTCACATACAGCTCGAATCCACAAGCATGGACAAAAACACACTTTGACCCTCTGTGGAAAAGTCTGTCACACACACACACACACGCACACACACACACACACACACACACACACACACACACACGCACACACACGCACACACACGCACACACACGCAGGCGCACACACCTGAACGACAGGAGCTCTATTTCGACACAAACACACACTTGCCTGGCCGAACGGCAGAGCTGACTGCAGCCCCTCACAGGTGTGACGGGCTGATAAATCCACTCGTTCCTCTGCTTCGACCGCTCAAAGCGCACGCAGCCGGCGGACGGGAGGAAACCACAGCCTGTCAGCCGACTGGAGCTCCGCTCGCAGCGCGCTCCCTCTCCGCCTGTGCCTCCACCTTATTCTGCCTCTCTCCCATCCTCTGACCTGCTCCCAGTCTCCATCTTCCTCATCTTTCTTTCCTCTCTTCTCACCCCCCTCCCTCCCTCCCTCCCTCCCTCTCTCTCTCCGCCGCCCACCCACCCACAGGCCAGTCTGCAGCAGTGAGCTCCTCCACACTTCTGCGATGTTGGGGAGAGTGCAGGGAGCTGAGAGGAGACACAGCGAGGTGTGGACTCTAAAGATAGAGACATACAGCGCGCTTGACGATAAAGACGTCTGACAGCCGAGCTTATATCCTGAGGCTGTTGCCCACAGAGAGCCTTGAAATCAGATGTGTGATGTTTGTGTGTAGGTGAAAGATGGAGAGAGAGAGTCCAGACACATGAAAAGACAGTTCCAGAGACGCAGCAGTGTGGCGTCCCCTGCTCTCCATCGTCCCCGGGCGATGAGACAACACCCAGCTTCACCTTGTTAATTGAAGCGAGCTTCACTTGAGTCAAAGTTTGACAGTGAGGACAGATTTATGGTTTAATGCATCAAACTCTGATCATTTGGTGCAGACAGACAGAGATGAGAGGACGGAGAGGACAGAGAGGACAGAGAGGACAGATGAAGATCAGTGTTGGATCCCATCACAAACTGAACCTGGTGAAAGTAAACTGTAGATTTTACTCTTCGTTTGAGCCTCACTGTCACATTTACAGTTAAATATGGACGGACAGAAGTTTATTTCTGTCCCAGGTGATGCTGTCCTGAAGTCCTGGCTCTTCGTCCTCTTCTGTTAGACTGACCCTCTGTGGTCAAGGTGTTTCTGTGGGCCAGACTTTGATAAATAGTTTGATCTGCTTCTACCTGCTGAGGAACGTTCATGAACTCAGACCCATCGTGCCCAGAGACGATTATCTTAAAACGTCCCTTAACTGTTTACAAGAGGTCCAGCATGCTGCTGCCAAGCTTCTGTCCTCCAAAAGGTCTCATGTAAGCCCTTCCTGATGTCTTCACACTGGCGTCCCGTCAGACTCAGAGTCCAGAGGAGGTCTGATCAGGGTTTGGTGGCTGTTCCTCCGCCTCCGGCTCAAAACAAAGGAGGTTGTAGCTCCGTCATTTGGACCTGTCTCCCATTGGACACAGTTGACACCTCTACAAGCAGCTCAGGGCCAGTTTGTTTGGACCTGCTTTGGTTTAACTTGTTGTCTTGTTCTTTGCTGCTCATGCCTGCTGCTCTGGCTCTGATTGGCCTTTTTGCATTTCTTTGATTCTTCGTGAAGCTCTTTGTGATGCGGCTCTTTAAAAGTGCTGCGTGAATAAATATCCTCATTATTATGATCATTAGTGTTTGTGGTAGAGACTTCACCCTCAACCTCTTAAAACAGGATGAAGAATCCTGTCTTGAGACTGACAGGCACAGCGTTTCAGCTCGTCTTCAGGCTGAGAGAAGCAGGACAGACCTGCATCTTCTCCAAGTCGCACATGAAACAACACTCGCTGTTTTTGTTTGCTGTAATCACTCCTCCTGTTCTCTGTGGCACTAAAAGACCCCCTCCGAACACGCTCTGTGGAAAAATATATTCCAAATTTTAATGAGGCTCCAATGAGGCTTCAGCAGTCTGGATTAGACGAATCAAGTGGACGTCCTCTGGAGTTTCAGCCTGTTTGGTCCAAAGCGTCGCACAAAGACGCTGGAACTCTGGAAGACATCCACTCGATCTGCCACTCAGACTGCTGAAGCCTCGGATTAACTTCAAACACACTTGGAAATGTATTTTTAGACAGAACGAGGACGGTGGAGTTGGTCTCCCATCGCTGACACTGGAAGCACGTTGAGCGGAGACGTCTTCACACCCAGCATGAACACACACGTCCGCCTGACGTCTGCTTTAAAACACACTCGGAAACTCTTTGTGGAGCAACGACGATCTCGTTCAATCAGTATTTGTGCAAACATCATTAAAATGCATCAAAACATCCTGGAGCAACCAACACTGGAACCTTCTTTCCCTCATTTCGTTGAATTATTTCCACTGTGTTTGTGCTTCATCTCGTTTTTATGATTGCATCTTCACCTTTTTCCTCCTCTTCACCTGAACTTAAAGCTTCCACACACCCTCTGATCACAACAACAAGCTGCGTGCAAACGTACTCGTGCACAGCTGGTTCAACATGCTTCCATCCAGTGGAGGACAGAGGTGAGTGATGACGTCCACAGTGTCCCAGTGAGAGAGACAGCCAAGGACAGATGTGTGTCAAAGGCCAAAACCAGAGGTGGCATCTCAACACTGCGCTGCTACCTTCACTACACAGAGCTGTCAGTCAAACCACGCAGCAGATGACGAGACAGGCCCGGAGGACAGAAGACAGATGGGACAGCACGCGGTCACATAGGACCAACACACCATCAATCTGACAGAATCTCCACCTCCAACGTCCGCCAGCGCTGAATTACGTTCTTTAAACGTTCAAGTCCATGAAGCAGATCCACGATTTGCTTCAGTCAGTAACTGGATTTCAACGATAAGAGCAAATATTCATCTCAGCTTTTTTTTTCTCTTATTAAATGTCCACATTTTGACGTCCACTGAAAATCAGTCTGCTCGTGAGGTGCTTCTCCATTTTGTATAATTAACATTAGAAATATATTTTACTATAAGCAGTCCAGTGCAACAGCAGTCACACAGCTGACCTACAGGTCCAGCCATGTCTCTACAGCAGCCCAGAAGGGACAAACCAAACGCTGACACGAGAGCACCTTCAGCGTTTTTAGCAGCTCCCTCAGTGTTTGGCTGGTTGCAGTCAGACACCTGTAAATCCTCCACACTGGACCTTAAACACCTCTCTGACAGTGTGGTGAAGACACAATCTTCCTCAGTGTAGAATTATGTGTTGGCTGGTTTGCATTAACCTGTGCACGTGTACCTAATAAAGTGGCCGGGGGAGTGTATTTTCTGTTGCAAACAGACCTTTTTCACATGTCAGGGAAAGCACAGTGTATGAAATGACAGTGATGGCTGTATCCAGCTGACTGGGTCACCTGCTGGAGCTGAAGTATTATCAGTGTTTTAACTCCACCTGTGCTCCTCCTGCACCCATGAGTCAAATGTCTGCTGTGAGGAAGGTCTGCCGGCGGTATATAAAGGTGGTTAAAGCTGGCTGAGCTGTGGACCTCCGCTGTGCCTGTTACATCCCTCACTTTAAAGAACAGAAACTCTGAAGGAAAAGTCAAACACTCACATCATTTTGTCCAGTTCCAGTCGACCGCTCTCACAAACCAGCAACATGAAGGCATTTCCAGTTTCTACCATCCGCCTCCTGTTATGTGACACGCACTACAGAGCTGCATCCTGATTCGACCCCGCCGACCACACACCAATTATCTGCAGACACTACAGCCTCGACGGAAGAATCACAGAACAAGCAATCAGCTCGGAGCGGCTTTCATTTCTTCCAATCATTAATATTCGAGTGTGGATTTAAGCTGAGATGGTTTTTTAAAGAGCACAGAAAAGGACCTGCATGAATTTTCTTTTGCTTGATTTTCACTCGAAACTCTGAAGCGACGACAGATTCAGTATCTCTTTCTGTTTCCTGCTCTTGATTCTTGAATAAACCTGAATTTGGTCTTTCTGTCTGTCTGTATCTGCTCAGCGATTCAGAGGACGTTTGGTTCAGAGCCTCCTCGAGCAGTGTGTCCTCCACCATGCTTCGGTGCCTGCTGCTCGAGGAGGGCCTTTCTGTGTGGAGTTTGCATGTTCTCCCCGTGTTCACCTGGGGTATCCTCCGTAAAAATATACCCCCACTAAAAACATGCAAGAAGATCACCACCTGACCAATGGTGACACAGAAGAATGGGTCCCCGGGCGCCGGTCTGGCTGCCCACCGCTCCTGGTCTGCCGCGGAGGAAGGACGACCAGGATGGGTCAAAGGCGGAAGACAAATTTCACCTCCGTGTGCTGTGTGCATGTGTGTGTGACAATAAAGGGGAATGTCTCCCCCTGATTCTTCTTCTTCTTCTTCTTCTTCTTCTGTTTCACCCTCTCTCTCCTCCTTCTCTCTGCCTCTGACTCCGTTCAGGTCTCTGTTACTGTCCTCATGTCTCTGCTGCATCATTCTCCGTCCTCCCCTCTGATTTATCTCAGTATGTCTGTGTCTGCTGCACTGAGTTTACAGGGATTATCGGGTCACTGCTGCTCCGGCTCACTTCTCACGATCCGACTTTCATTCCTTAATGATCAGGCTCCATACAGATATGAGCATTTCCGTTATTTCCAGTGTAAAAAGCCTGTTTCATTACTTCACGTCTGAGTGTCAAAGCGGTGCATTCGTCTGTGAACACGAAGGTTTAACCTCACGTGTGTTTGAGAATGTGCATGTACACATGTACAGTGTGTGAGCCTGTGCAGAAACACGTCACACACGGCTGCCTGTTCAACAGTGTCGTACAGGAAGTGGTGTGTGTGTGTGTGTGTGTGTGTGTGTGTGTGTGTGTGTGTGTGTGTGTGTGTGTGTGTGTGTTTAGCTCTAAAAGGTTTTGTGACAAATTTTCGGTGGCCTGTGACTGTTTTAACGTGCTGATTCCCTTTTTTAAAATAGCTTTCTAAGAGCTTTAACCTCCAGCATCTGTTGGCTCTACGAGCAGCCTCGTTAGCGGCGGACCGACTCTGTGGCTGCTGTGATTTTCTTATCTGGCAGGTCATCTTTGAAAGTGATGATCCTACAGCTTGTTTGTGTTTTCTTCTCCTCGTTTTTGCTGTGTGACATTTTCTGTTGATGCTTTGTATGTTGGCTCTACTTATCTCTCCTCAGTACTCAAATAACACGACTTCCTCCAGTCAGACACGTGAAGTAAAGCCCTGATGAGCGTCTGAGGCAGATCAACGTGAATCTACACGTGTTTAAAAGAAGGTGGAATCACTGCTGCTAAAGGCACAAGGTTTGCATGAAAATGTCAAACATGTTAACGTCCAGGGTCGTCAAACGTTCACACACTCAGTGATGAACTGTCCATCATGATGTCCATCATCCCGTCACACACGCAGCACACACTGAGCGCTTCAGCCCTGAACTCCACGCTGCGTCTGCTTCTGTTCGATCGGCTTTGTTTGTGTTGTTTCTTCTGTGCAGCTACAGAACATGTCACCGCACTGTCGAGCTGAGCTGGACGAGGCCTCCTCCTACTGGACGTCTTTCCTGTCAATCCCCTCTATTCGTCTGTCTCTCGGCTACACACACACGCACGCACGCACGCACGCACGCACGCACGCACGCACGCACGCACGCACGCACACAAACTTGTCTGCGCATTTCACAGCAAAGAAATGTCTCCCTCTGCGTTGAGCCCTCCATCATTGTTCAGTTGTCACCACTCCCTCTCTGCACGCCTTCCTGTTCACACATCTATCCCACCTACACACACACACACACACACACACACAGAAATACACATGCAGTCTTATCTGATTTGACATCAGCATGTAAAAGACAACAGAGAGGAGAAGGAAGGCGGCAGCAGAGAAGGAAAGATGGGCTGAGATAGAGGGAAAAGACAGAGAGAGCATCAACAACATGGAGAAAAAGAGAGAGAGAACAGAGAGGAGCTGCAGTTTGGAGGATTCAGCCCATGTGATGTGTCTCTGTCTGAATTTTTCAGATCTATCTTCCTCTCTTAAACTCCTCTCCCTCATGCTACATCCACACTTTCTCGCTCTTCTGCTCAGTTTTTCAAGTCTAACTTTGCCTAACTGGCATGACTATAATTAAGCAGAGTGCTGGCATGAAGGTTGTGACGAGCTGACAATGTCACTATAATGATTATGTAAAATGCAAAAAAACCCACGACACAACTGTTATACTGCACAGTGTCATGAAGCAGGACTGAGAGTCTGCAGCCACGCCAGCAGCTCAGAGAGGCTGAACTCAGCGACAGGAACATGCCACCTCGCTCAGGATGGCAGCGCTGGGACGTATAACGTTTGCTGAATCGCTGGTGTTCAGGCTTTAGTTTTGTAAAGGTCGTGGTTTCTCTGTCTTCCTACAGTGCTGTGCTGTCTCTGCCTCTTGGTGTCCTCCGGTCTGTCCGTCCAGCTTCTGGTCTCTCAGTCTCCATCTATTATTCATTGAGCTGCTCTCTTGTCTCAGGTTCTGGTGGATCTCGGTGTCCAGATAATCTGCCACCCTGTATCATCCACTCTGTGCTGAACGTCGACGTCCGCTGGTTTTTCTTTTTCTTTGGCTCTAATTTCACTCTATAAATTCTGTCCTCACTCATTATTTCTCCTCCCTTTCACTCTCTGTTGCTCCCTTGTCAGTTGTTATCTCCTCCTCCCTCTCATTCGCCGCTTCTCCCTTCTGCTTTCATTCTCTCTTCTCAACATCCTACATGTTACACACTCACACACACACACACACACACACACACACACAGCGCTGTGTGCATTCCCTGTGGCAGTGTGCAAAGGCCATGCACACAAGAGACAGACAGACAAAGCACCAGAGAGGGTGAGTGTTCGCAGAAGGACGCTGAAAGACCAAATGTGAGCACATAACACAGTGAAGGACACACATGTGTACTGTACCTGTGTGTGAGTGTGTGTGTTTGAGTGTGTGTGTCACACACACACACACACACACACACACACACACACACACACACACACACACACACACTCTGCTGTATTTGTCACCTCTGCAGGCTTCAGTGCCACCAAACATCCATTTACAGAGAATTCAGGACGTCACCGTGTCCTCTCGCTGTGAGTTCATCTGTGTGTCACGGCTACACACACACACACACACACACACACACACAAACCCACTGTAACTGTGTGTGTGTGTGTGTGTGAGGGAGACGCCTGGACTGTGTGTTGCTCCTTGCATGTTATGTGCATCCATACATGCAGGTGTGATTCACAGACAGGAAACAGGAAACAGATCTCTGTCAATGCTACAGTAGAATAACCTGCAGGTTAACACTCTTTTCTATCCGAGTCCCAGAGAAGTGGATTTAGCTCTTCTCAAGATCCACGTGGTGTTTCCATCACTGTTACTGGCTGTCAGATACAGCACAGTGAGCGAATGTTTATAGTCAGATAAGATAAGATAGGTTAAGATAAGATAAGATAAGATAAGACTTTATTGATCCCACACCGGGGAAAAGATAACTAAAAGTGCTTTACGGCAAAGAACTCACCTGCACCAGGTGCTTGACATGGAAAATAAGATGGAGGACAAAACCACCTGATCGTAACAGTGGAAATAAGGATGAAAATAGAACCATCAACGCTCTCCAAACTCTTCTGATTCCTTGACCACAGTAGCCGTCAGGAGTTTGAGACTGAATAAGCGAAAACTAAAAGTATTTCACCTCCTCCGCTCGCTCCACCAACCAGCGCCTCAGAAGCAAACAAGCGTAACAGCCTCCCAGTTTCCTGACGACAGATTGACCACCGGTCTTAATAAACTGAAATCCGCCTGTTTCAGCCGCCCACAGAACGTCTTCCCACAGGTTTAACCTCGCTGTGGGTATAATCTGTGCCGGAAACGACCCGGAGCTGCAGCCCAGAGAAACCCCCCTGCTGTGGGGGTTAAAGAACACAAACCACAGTCTTCTACAAAGAGAGCGCACAACACAAGACAGAAAATAAAAACCACTGAGCAGTCGTAATAAAATACAGTTAAAAATAGAGCACATTTTAACAAATGCAGAAGGGGTGTGTAAAAAGGACGTGTCACCTGTTACGCAGACAAAAGAAGAGGTTAAATTTAGCTTATAATGTCGTGTATTGTTCAGTGGTTAAGGAACATTCTCAACTTGTTCTTTCTGACTCTTGACAGACTGAACAAAGCCAGAAAAAAGAAAAGGAGGGTAAAGAGCAGAAGGTTGGAACGGCAGCAAAAACCCTGAAACACAGAGAGAGAAAGACACGAGCTGTGGCAGATCTTCAGCTCGTTACCAAAGTCAAAGAGTCAGAGGGTGAAGCCTTTAACGCTGGATTCAACTGCTAAACACACACACACACACACACACACACACACACACAGCAGAGCAGACGCACACTGAGACAAAAACTCAAAGTACAAAGTGAAGAAGGACTGAAAAGCATCACTCTGAGTGTCGACTAAAGACTTAATGCTGCCGGTTTCTCAGCAGGAACACAGGAAATGAACGCTCCGAGCAAACGTGGATGACTTTCCAAATCTGAGGAAGACTGAGAGGAAGCATCAGTGTCTGCAAACAGTTTCAGGGCAGCTGCCTCTCCTTCTTCATGTGAACGTGTGATCTGCTGCTGAGTGAAACACACCACTGACTGACACACCGTGGACACTCAGAGCTGTCATCCCTGCAAACATCTTCAAACACGGAGCGACCAGCTGCTCTGGATCAGCCGATGAAGCCCAAGTCGTGGAGTGACGACTGCTGACATTTAGGCAATGCACATGCACAAAGTTTGAGTCTGAATGTCGAAACCAGGCAGGGGACGGCTGATAACTGTATGAAGACCGTCAGATTACCACCACGGCACTGTCACAGGAGGAGGAGGAGGCCGCAATGAGAAACCCCCCGCGCTGAATAATGAGGCCTTCCATGTGACTACTGCCAATCAATTCTTCATGACGACCTTTGTGTCGCTGCCTTAGCGTGTCGCAGCAGACCTGCAGTCACATGACGTCCTTAAAGAAAAACAGTCCTTGCTGCTTACCACGTAGAGCTGCTTCCATAGCAGGGCCCACTCCTGCAGGGTTGACGTCACCTCGGTCACAATGGGGTCTTCCAGAGGCACCACCGTCTCATGCGGCCTGAACAGGGAAAAACACACACATTTCATCACAAACACTGAGTTTAATTACTGCTGACACCGAGTCAGACGTCCACGAGTAAAGCACAGTTAATGAAGGACACACAGAGCAACATGTCCATCATGAAGCTCGTCATCTCATTGGACGGGATCGTTTTCCAAACTAACATCAGCCGACATGAACATTAAGACAGTGACGCTGAACAGCTCGACCCTGCTCAGTGACTTCACTGAGGGGAGCTCCCATGGCGGACATTTTGACCCGTGACGGCAGGTGAAGCACAGGTGTAACTAACAATGTGAAGTGAAAGCGTGAGCACAGTGCAGCGCCCTGCGTTAGCAAAGCGGCCATTTTTAATGACATCAGTCACATCTGAGTGTGACAGACCAGCTTCATGACAAATGATCCAAACAGTCTGTCAGAGGCTGAAGGACGTTTGTCTTTCTAAATCTGAAAAAGATCAGACATGAGGCGACGCTCAGCTCTGAGGAGCTCTTCAGGACGTGATGAACTTACTTCGACTCGCCACAGGTCGTCCTCTACAGCACAGCTGTCACCCTGGACACCCTTAAAGAGGCTCTCAATAAGTTCATCTGGTTGTCGAGGTTTTAAATGTTGATGACGAGCTCAGCAACACATAAACTAATTAAAATCAACTCAGCCTCAACAAACTGAAACAATAAAATGCTTTTTATCTGTACCACTAATCATCACTGAGTAACGTAATAACTCATACCTCTCTGAATGAGCACTTTACCTTTGATACTTTGAGTATATTTAACTGATAATAACTCCGTACTGTACTTGAATGCTTCGTGCTGCCTTCACTGTCACATTCAGACTTCGTTAACACACTCTCATCCCATCTCATCCCAACCTCGAACAGAGCGAACTGATGTGAAGAACGTTAGAGGAGGAGGTGTTGAAATGATGGCGCTGATGAAGACAAGCACCCTGGCAGGCCCTCCTCCACAGCCAGTCTGCTCCGTTACCTACGAACCCTCCAAATGTTTCCAAACGGAGAGAAGGAGCAGAGCTCCTCCTGAAGGAGGACCTCGGCTCACCTCGCTCAAATATCATGGTGCTTCCTTTACACATCATTTGAAAGACGAGGGAGACGTTCACTGAGTCACCGTCTCAGCCTGGAGTCAGGAATATTAGAGCACCTCTCAGTCTGAGCCTCCCTCTCTCCTCCTCCTCCCTCCTCCTCTCCTCTATTCTCTCTGTCTGAGGCTCCCTCTCTCCTCCTTCTCCCTCCTCCTCTCCTCTTTTCTCTCAGTCTGAGGCTCCCTCTCTCCTCCTCCTCCCTCCTCCTCTCCTCTTTTCTCTCAGTCTGAGGCTCCCTCTCTCCTCCTTCTCCCTCCTCCTCTCCTCTATTCTCTCAGTCTGAGGCTCCCTCCCTCTCTCCTCCTTCTCCCTCCTCCTCTCCTCTATTCTCTCTGTCTGAGGCTCCCTCCCTCTCTCCTCCTCCTCCCTCCTCCTCTCCTCTTTTCTCTCAGTCTGAGGCTCCCTCTCTCCTCCTCCTCCCTCTTCCTCTCCTCTTTTCTCTCTGTCTGAGCCTCCCTCTCTCCTCCTTCTCCCTCTTCCTCTCCTCTTTTCTCTCTGTCTGAGGCTCCCTCTCTCCTCCTTCTCCCTCCTCCTCTCCTCTATTCTCTCTGTCTGAGGCTCCCTCCCTCTCTCCTCGTCCTCCTCCTCCTCTCCTCTATTCTCTCTGTCTGAGCCTCCTTCGCCTCCTCTATTCTTCCCTCTCTCTGTCTCATAACTGATTAATTAATAAAAGCGGTGCTAGCTGATTAGCTGATCTCCCAGCTGAGCCGTAGCTGGAGGCCTCCTGCTGATTTCACCCACATTAGTTACACTTGTATCTCAGACGATTCTCCTCCTTTTCTCCTCTGTTCTACTTCTCACTCAATCTGATCTCTCCCTCCTTCTTTCCCTCCCTCCTTCTGTTCCTCCTCTTTGTTCGGGCACATTTCCATCGCTCCTCTCAGCTTCTGCTCTTTCTTTTTCCTCTTTCCTTCCTTCCTCTTTTCTACTTTCTCTCTCAGCTTTCTTTCCTCTTCTCTTGACCCTTCTTCATCTTTCTTCTTCCTCACTCATTCATCCTTTGCTTCTCTCTTCTCTTCTCATTTCTCCGTCTCTCTCCTCCTCCTTCCTCCCTCTTGTCTCCAGCCTTGCCTAACCTCTCCGCTGTCTCGTCTTTCTTCTTTTCGTGCGTCCATATTTACTCCAAACACACACCGAGCCTCTTCCGTCTCGTCTCTGAGCGTCTCTCTGCCCGTCCTCCATCAGTCTGCAGCCACCCCTGCTCCATCCTAACGTCTCTTTCTCCTCCTCCTCCTCAGCTCTCTCTTCTCATGCATTTCCCTCTGAGAATAAAATATTTGCCTTGAGAATTACAAACACGCTCTCCGTCTCTCTCTTCAAGAAGAAAAGTGAGTTTTGGGAACTTCTTTTTGTCTTTTCTTGGTTCAGAAATAATTAAAGCCCACAGCTGCTTAAAACTTTAAAGCCATTTATGATTCAGTCTCTTGGCGACTTTAACTTCTCACCACAGATCCAGTCACAGTGTCATTTCACGACTTCTCGTTACGCTTTGTAAAATATCTCGGATATGTTCAACGTATTTGTGCATCTTTTACACCTCGAACGTTGGAGGAAGAAGCTGCTGAGCTGCTGATGAGATGATTTCCTCATTACTCTTTCATTTGAACTTTAAAGTGAGTGAGTCGAACTGATTCACAAACAGCTGAATCTGAATTTGGGATCAGCCTGCTCTCTCTCCAGCATCAAAGACGGAGATGCTGAATCTGATGTTAGAACAAAGACGATCGTCCACCTCGACTCTAACGTGTTCACATCCACATGGACCCAAACACGGTGAAAACCACGTGGAGGTTCGTTCACTCATGGAGCTCCGAATGTAGAGATGAGCTGCTGAACTGGACTGTGTTCTTCCACTGTTCTGTGCATGTGCAGTGAGACAGAGTGAGAGCACATGTTCTGTGTTTTTCAGTGTGGATGAGCCGTCGAGCACGTCATATAAATGCTTTACTGCGTACACGGGGAGCGTTTTTCACAAGGCACATAAATAAACATGACCCTCAATTAATCTGTGATCAGATGAAACCAGTTTGGTGACTCAGTGGGAATAAAAACCAGAAGTGTCTTAGCAGCTTTGCCCCACATTGGCTCTGATGCAGTCAAACTGTGGACATCCATGGAAACAACTGACGAGCTTCTTATATGATCAAACACAAACTTCTGACTTCCATCCCACACTGATGTGCTTCTTGTGTTGAGGAGGAGATGCGAAGGGATGAGGAGAACGAGGAAGGCAGCTTAAAACAGACGAATAACAAAGAAGAAGAAGAGGAATGAAAGCTGAATCCTCAGGCCTGATGGGAAACATGATCACTGCCAGGTCTTGAAGAAATGTCTAATCAGAACGTGTACAAAGCACCTGTGTCTGATTCCACAGCAGTAAGCAGCATCACGACGCTAACAATGTAGATAAGATGCATCTTTCTGTTACACCTCTTCAGTCTCTCTACAATAAACTTTCATCTTCAACGAGCCAGCGTTTTGTTAAACTCTACCTAAATCTGGTGTCCCCGTCAGTCTGATGAAGACACACCAGTCGCACACAGTCCTGAACATCAGAAAGATCATCTTCATAGAAAGAGGACACAGCTGACTGCATCGAGAAGGAGGACGCGAAGCCTCGTCTCTGGGGTTGAAGACACCGTTTTTTGACACCTGACCATCCACAAAGACGTTTCAATGCACCTCAAGAAGATCGCGACACCTGCAGGAATCGTAAAATAAACGTTTCAATCCAGCATGAGAGTGACTGAAGCAGCGACGTCTCAGTGCCTCCAGGTGATGGAGCTCACTCAGGGACCAGAGGACTTCAGGGTGCCTGAGACGTTCGAGGTGCGTGGTTTAAAACGCCATCACATACGTGTGCGCTGCCTCCTGTCTGAGTCTGTGAGTCTTACTGTGTGTTCACAGGTTTATTTGTCTCTCTGGGTGTGATCCTGGAGTGCGGGGGTGCTGCTGTCTGATATTTATAAATGTCAGCTCTGAGAGTGTGTTTATCCTGCAGAGAAGCAGACAGCTGGCAAAGCCTTCCTCACAACATCCTGACAACCCGACGCGGCGTTGAAACTGGGGGCTGCTGCACGTCTGTGTGGCCCGTGTTAACTCAGCGCTGACAACAGGAGCGCTTTAAAATCAATACAACACTTTCTGCTGCTTGTTGCACTTAAACACAGATATCCACATCTCACTGTGATGACTTCAAGTGACGACGCTCTGAACGTGACCGGCAGCTTCTATCTCACACCAGAGTACTGTGACCGCAGGTGTGTCTCAGTTTCAAAGGACCGAGGAGCTGAAGGAAAAGACTGATTAAAAGTTGTAAATGTCTCCTCTCGTCTGTTGTTTTGTCCAGTCTGGAATCGAACCCGAGCAGCTGCAATGAGGACTCGACTTTGATGCATGACAGTACAAACTGAAGCAGGTGAGCTACAGACACCTCAACGTTTACTGACCTTCAGTTTAACTAGCAATGAAGTGGAAACAAGTGAAGCATCCTGACGCTGTCTCTCTCAAACACACACACACACACACACACACTACTTTGAGACTCACTTGGTCAATAGTCCATAACTATCCTTGACATGACGCAGCGGCTGTCTGGATTCAGTGAAACACACTCAGCTCTGTGTCTTTGCCCTGGAGGTCTACTTGAAACAGTTAAGGATTCACTAATTCCAATTAATTTACTCTCCCTGCCGTTAATTAAAAAACTCTTATGCAAATCGAGCCACGCTCTGTAACTCTGATTAATCTGAAGTTTAAGGGGAAAAAAAGCTTTTCCAATCATTATGCTAATGTATTAAAATATGTACTCTTGAACTTGGAAGGGAATCAGAAGCGAGGAGGCTCATACCTTATTTAGAGAGAATGGCTCTCAAAACAACGGATCCCAGCAGAAAACCAGATCTCATCAAATTAGCCCTTAAATGGCTTCAGCTCGGAGAAGGAAAGGCCTCCCGGCACTGTGGAGAATGAAGTGTGCTCAGCTGTGGCTTCGTCCCACATAGACGACGGCGGCTTAAGCTTGTATTGTCTCAGACAATCAGGTCAGCGCTGAACGGCACAAAGACGCTGACACACAAACACCGTCGGTATTAAAAACCAGGCTCACATCCTGTGTGTGACGCTCACGCAGTCAAACCTGCTGCTCTGCTGCACGAGGCCCTGCGAGCTCCGTTTGGCTGCTTCTCATCAGCAGGAGAAAAACTACCTAAAGATGTTGTGCTCGGAGGCTCTGGAGGCCTGCGGCTGCAAATTCATTTGGATTCCTTCAGTTTTTAGACAAAAAAAGGAAGGAAGTGAGCGATAATCTGACGAAGGGATCAGCCCGACGGGGCTCGGCAGTCGTACAGTAGCTGTGTGTGTGTGGAGGACGCCTCAGCCAACAGCTACGTCACTGATCGTCCCTCGACCGCCTTCAGCCTCTCCATCAGTGTCGACTCATGGGTGAAGAGGCTGCGTCAGCATCATGTTTCTATCAATGTCTGGTTAACAGTTATTCAAAGGAGTTCATCAGACATGTCACTTCCTCTCTATTCCAAACAGGTAATACGCAGGTAAGGTGCTGCTGATTCGCTGATATGGACTGACTGACACTGTGTCTGGTACAGTCTCACAGGCTGCAGGTGAACTCACCCTCGGTTGGTGACGATGGCTTTCTTCAGGTGAATGTAGCTGGCTGGGAAGACTCCCTGCAGAGACAGAGACAGAGACAGAGACAACAGTTGAGACAGATGAAGAAAGCATCCCGTCTGTGGCTGCACTGATGAGGAGGTGCTGTACAGCGTGTGGCCACACGCGCCTCAAACAAACGAAATGAAGGCGCCGAGGGAGCGCCGGTGCCCCCTTCAACATCATTACAGGATTACAGGATCAACATGACAATCTGCGCCTGGGACGACGGCTTTAAAAGACAACAGATGTCTCACTTTGACTTTTAATGTCCACATACTGACATGTTAACACCATGTTTACGTTCTCTGCGTTCAGACACGCAAACCTCCAGAAAATCCTGCTGTCAGGCCTCTGAATTCCAGTTAGTCTCAGAGGAGTGATTTCATTCTGTGAAAAACTGCACCGCTTTCAGCTGGAGTGTATGTCTGAAACACTTCCCATTATGCATCCATTGTATATCAGAAGCAGTGTGACCGATCGGTCCTTTCTGCCTCCTCTCCTGATGCTAGCACAACACAGATCGACTGAAGGGACAGACCGCGGAGGGACGGATTCTCTGCAGCTATTTCCAAAACAACAACTGAACGTCTGCGCAACATTTCATGCTGATCCATCCAACATTGGGCGGTGGAAGACTAACCGGCCCAACGACCTCGCCGTGCTGCTGGAGAGGCTAAAAGGGTTAGTCGAGCTCGTTTTTGGAACATTTCAATGATGTTAAGTACCTTCCACTGCTCCCCGACCTGTAACACAGGCAGACAGAACAGGCTGAATGTACGTAGAGTGAAGACTAGCGACCTGCACAGCGCTGCTACAAAACATGCAGCGTGCCTCAGCGGAGCTCTGTTGAATAATTCATGCGAGGCTGTGAAGGTTATAATGGAAGCTGCTAGCATGCCAGGCGGGTCGCTTCATTTGTTTTAATACGACTGCAGCGCTCAGAGCAAACACTCACGCCTCGGACGGACCGAAACGCCTGTTTTTGGTCGTGCTGGTTGTTCAGTTTCTGAAAACGTTTGTTCTTTGAAACACAGACACACTGCAGACCTTCTCCAAACTGTTCTGCTGAAGGAAAACTACACACACACTTGTTTGTGTTTACTTCACGCTCGTGTCTCCACTCTTGATTGACAGTTCAATGCCCCCTGCTCCCAGCAGTCACTGCACAGCACACTGGGTTTTTCTCTTGAACATTTGACCCTTTTAGGTTCATTATATCTGAATTTATCATGAAAAATGTTGGGTTGCGTGTTTATATAACATTATATCACAGGCTTGTTTATTTTCCCTTTAATGCTGCAAAACAACAGATGTGAGGGGCTGCTTTCACCGCAGGTCTCTGACAAGCCAATCAGTGGCTCTGCAGCATGTGTGGCCCCTGCTGTGTGGACCCACTGACCTCCTGCCTGGTTCAGTGTAAAAGAAAGTGTCACGTTTTGCAGTGCTGGATATCTTTATCTGAAATAAAAGGTTCAAATCCTCCACCTTAACCTTTACACACTCAAAGCTGAAGTAATGAGGCATTTTCTGTTAGAAAACCTTTGTATCTCAAGTGACTGTGGAAATATTTTATGGAAATTTTAAGTGTAGAAAATGAAAAAATAATGTTGAATTAACAAAGTGTGGCGGGAGCTGCAGACGTCTCCTGAGAGAAGCCTTCACACTGGACGGGTCTGATTCATTCTACGACGTGTTTCAGAGAGCAGAAGAGGAGCAGAGAGGAGGAAGTCTATTTTAGGACTGTGTGTGTGTGTGTGTGTGTGTGTGCGTGTGTGTGTGTGTGTGTGTGTGTGTGTGTGTGTGTGTGTGTGTGTGTGTGCATGTGTGTGTGTGCGTGTGTGTGTGTGCGTGTGTGTGTGGTGCTTGGTTGGTTGCTCCTGAATGAAAACATCCTCGTGCACACTGTTGTACATGTTTGTGTGTGTGTTTGTTAGTTTCTTGCTGATGTGTTCCCTCAGCTGCAGAAACGTAGGTACAGTATTAGCTTAGCTGCCAGCACGTCTGCATCTGTGTGTGAGTGTGTGCGTGTGCGTGTGTGTGTGCGCGTGTGAGTGAAGATGTATGTCCTATCTGTGCTCTGAAAGCGCAGCCTCCGGCGCTCGCTGAAGAAGTCGTCCTGTGCCATCATGCATAATAACCCTGCTGTCGTTTAGACGACGTCTCAGCTGCTTCTGCTGTCGACGGAGATGTTCTCTGCTGCGCCGTCAAAAGACCTTTTAGGGTCAGACATCCCATAATAAAACACAGGGGAGCACCTTCCCGTGTTATTCAAGTGTGAATGTATTTTTGGAAGAGGCTGTCGGAGAGAGACCCATAAAGCCATGAAGGAATGAGAACAACGGTGCTAAGCAGAAACAGAGTAACTGTGGTCGGCCATGCGTTTGACAGGAGCGGTTCAGAGGTGGCGGCTCGGCCTCCAGGGAGCTCGCTCAATTACCTGTCTGCCCAGAGCCATAAACACACACACAGTTTGGAGAGCGTCCTGCTCACTGGACTCACGGCTCTGCTGGGGAAATATTCCACTTCTTACTGGCCTGCATTTACTTTAACAGCTGCTCTCTGGCTGCCGTGCAGGAACCGTCAGCTAGCGTCTATAACACAACACTCAGACCCTTCAGGCCCCTCCTGCCCGGATCAAAGCCACCGGAAGCTCACGGCGAGTCCAGAGTCTGGGTTTATCACGCGTTCATGGCACTGATTCTACATATGAACAAAGCTAACAGGTGAGCGACTGGCTCCAGCGAGTTTGGACCTCTTCAGTCCAGCTAATACGCACAGCAGTAAACAATAATTACGTGTCATGATAACAACATGATTACAGACTGATCTGTCAAGTTACAGCCAACAGCCACGTTAACTCGCTGCTTGTGTGTCCACACAGGAGAACTTAGAGGAGCTGCAGCCACAGATCACAGCGTCAGCCCGTCGCTACCTTTTCATGAAGTCCCCACCTCACCTGTGTGCTCTCATTGGCTGCAGGCTACAAACCCACTGCCCGAAGGCTGCAGCCCAGACACAGCCTGAACTCAGCAAAGCAAGAAGAAAGTAAGAAAACGCAGACGGAGGGCGGACGAAGACACACTCCAAGTGATGATGGAGAGGGATTCATTTTCTATGAGGCTGTTTTTAGGAAAAACAGACCTTTAAAATGAGCTCCACTGTAACCCGCTACAACAGTAAAGAGCTAATCCCACGTGAGCGCTGCAGTAACAATAATACACAAATTTAATACAATAGCGTCTTTCTCAGAGCTACAGTGGTACAAAATCCTCATTCTCCAACCTTCAGCCCAGTTTTCAGGTTCACTGGTCCAACTGTGATGATGACTTCACACAGTCGGTCAGACTACAATACAACAGATATTTAACTCAATATATATATATATTATGACTATTACCTGATTCGTGTACTGGAGGTCACTCTGCTATATTTCGTTAAAAATTGGTCCCAGTTTGAAACAAAACGTTTAAAAAATGTGCAAGAAGAAAAGTTTGATACTGAGCTCACATTATAAAATAAGTGCTGCTGTAATAATGGAGACATCAGATGTAGACCACACACACACACACACACACACACACACACACACACACACACACACACACACACACACACACACACACACACAGAGTACAGCTTGTTCCTGTCTCTGCCTGGTTAGCTGTGACAACGGATGGTTGTTAACAGGTCAGTGCATTCAGAACACCTCAGGCTCCTCTCTGATGTTACCTGGCTCAAAGTGTGTGTGTGTGTGTGTGTGTGTGTGTGTGTGTGTGTGTGTGTGTGTGTGTGTGTGTGTGTGTGTGTGCATGATGGGCAGGAGGTCATCAGAGTGTTGCACTGTTCCTAATTTAGCTGATGGTGTTGAAGCGCTGGTTCACTTAAAAAGGTCATCTTGTTAGAGGAAAAAACAAGAGAAAAGAGGGCGACAGAGACAAAAAGAGATAAAAATAAACTCATGTATGGACAGACAGACAGACAGAGACACAGACAGACAGACAGAGACACAGACAGAGACACAGACAGACAGAGACAGAGACAGAGAAAGACAAAAGAGACACGAAGCTGCGGTAAAGATGTCATCCACCCACCTCCCTCTGGACTGGTGTGCTGACAGCACAGTGCGTCACCTTGTTCTGACCTGTGTTTTAAGAGCCTTCAGGGGCCAATCACTGCCACACATGTGAGAGATGACATCTCAACACACAGACAAAGGAAGAGAAGGACCACAGTTTATGAGAGACATGTGCAGCACAAAACCAGAGAAAGAAGAAATAGATGCAGAGGAAGACTGGGGTGATGATTATAACACAGACACACATAATTACACGCCCGCCCCTTCCTGTCTACCTCCTAACTCCTAACAGGTGTTCCCTGTTGGTCAAAGGTACAGCACAGCCCATTGTTTGTCTCCTACAACTGTCCAGGAGACAAAGACAAATAAAGGTTTAT
Organism: Chaetodon auriga; assembly: GCF_051107435.1. Classification (NCBI taxonomy): domain Eukaryota; kingdom Metazoa; phylum Chordata; class Actinopteri; order Chaetodontiformes; family Chaetodontidae; genus Chaetodon; species Chaetodon auriga. The sequence goes on from NC_135075.1 coordinate 29,546,997, forward strand.
TATCCAGCTAAATACCCGAAGCACCGCTGTGTCTGACAGGCTCCATCAGCCATGTGTGTGTGTGCGTGTGTGTGTGTGTGTGTGTGTGTGTGTGTGCGTGCATCTGCTTCTGCAAACAATACTGGCTTACAGTCCCATTTACACACTAATACACTGTGTCATGCGATGTCCATCTGTGCGATGAGATGCTTTCATTTCCAGGACGTCCACTATTCAGATGCTCTCTGTGGAAAACAACATGGACTCAACACATTTTATTTCCTGGTTTGTTACCAACATATTAGTTATTATGGGATGTCAAAGTGCTGTGAGGCCTCATGTAGAAGGTTAGCACGCTCACTTCAGCAAACCAGAACAAGGTCTGCTGACGCTGAACAGCCACAGCGCTGAAAACGTACTGATTGCTTGAACATGTCCCAAAAGAAACACTCTGTCAGGAACAGCTGGGACACACTGGGGACAAATGTCTCAGTCAGTTAGAATCAGAGCGGGACGTGTGTGGACAGTGGACGTTCACTAATGTGCTTCTTCAAACACTTTGCTGTAAGTTTGAGTCTCATACGAAGATGGTTTGGGATCCGTGATGTAATATGAATGTGCTGCTGAGTGTGTGAAGTCTTGTAGACTGAGCGGGACAGACAAGCAACACTTAAAGACACGTGTCAAACTCAAGGCCCGCGGGCCAAATCCAGTCCGCCATGTCATTTTACATGGCCCACGAGAGCTAAAAAGGCAAAGACTGTCCTAAAATAAAGTCCATGCTGCTCCACAGTGACCTTAAACTACATCTCCCATAATGCATGTCTGCTTTGTCAGCTGTGAAAGTGCAGTGCAGTTTTTCTGTATCTGCGTTTAACTAAAGCGGTTTTCAAACAAGTGATGGAATAGAAAAACATCTACAAACAATCCCAAAATATCCAGGAAGAGAAAAACTGATGCAGATGGAGGAAAATGAAGCGGCCCTTTGAGGGAACATCCTGCTGATGTGGCCCAGGTGGAAACCAGTCTGACAGCTCTGCTTTGAGGCACGTTTGGACGCAGATCAGCGGCGGCTCAGCTGTTAACTGACGAACACGAACTCCGGATGAGGCTGATCACAGCAGCGAGCTCAGAGCGGTCCATCACGCTAAGCTGAGGTCAGAGAGACGACAGTCCTGCAAACTCCAAACTTTAACGTGGGTGTTGCTTTTCACTGCCGCTGTAAATTATTCAACATCTCACCAGCTCCAACAGTCGGTCCATCTGTCTTAATGGACAGTCTGTACTTTCCTTCCTGTCTGTCTTCATCTGCTCTGCTCAAACACGACTGTCAGTATGTTTGAAGCAGATCATCTTCATGCCCTGCAGGTGCCAAATGCATCAGGTTACATGAATAAATTCTTCAAACCAAGCTGGTCACATTTCCGCCTGACGTTTTCTTGCATCCTTTTGTAGGAAAAAAATATTTGAATGTCACGTTTACTCTCATCAGGGTGAAAAAAAATGTATGAAAAGCATCATAATAGGTCATAAATTCTCAGACTAATGAAACACTGAACATGAAGGTCCACATCTTAATTCAAGGTGAGCACAGCAGGGAAAATCTGGGATGTTTCAGTCCTTTAAATATGTTCAAAATCCACAAAAACCTAAAATAATACAGTCTCAATGCATAAATTGAGGCATTGAGACTGTATCTGTGGCCAGAGACCGTCCTATCAGCAGCCAGCGGCTCGTGTTTGCTGATATCACACTGACTCCCTCCCTTCACTCTCACTCTCCCTCGTCTCTCTTTGCTAGACCCTTAAATAATTGACGGTCTTTGTAAAGTCGCTGCTGACCAGTGGTGAAAACACTGCGGTCATAAATGATTTAATTTTGCGTTTTTGGACGCAGACAGTCCTAAAAAAGCAGCGGATAGACAGATTAACTGAACAGTGAGTATTTGCACTTAGGACTTGAAACGTGGAATCTGTCCAGCTTGAAGTAGTTCAGGGTCAGAGGGAGGCGTGAGTCAAAGTACCGTATCTATAAATGCTGAAAATGACATTGTGAGTTCGAGTCCAGAGGCAGCTTCGAGGTCAGCTGTGGGAAAACAGGACGGGACGGCGATGGCGTCTTCAGAAGCTGCTGTCCAAGGCGCTGCTGTCGAGCAACAATCAGACAGTTTGAAGATCAGAGTCACTGATTCAGGATGTGAACAAACGGACGGACGGACAACCTGAGACATAACGCTGCGGTCACGGCTGTCGTCGGCACAGAAGCGGCTTCAGATTCAGAGCAGGGACACATTTGACGTGAACGCCGCCTTAATTTGACAAACAGGATTCAGTAGAGCAGCAGCGCTCAAACGTTGGTTTGCTCTCAGGTAGAACTGCGTGACACGAGCTCAAACAGTGAAGTCTGCTCGTACAGAACAGGCTGAAAACGTTCAGCACGGGGCGTCGGCCCTGAGAGCAGCGAGCGTCCTCGCCTTCTCGCACAGACGGTGGGCGGTGAGCTTAGAGGCCATAACGGGAAAAACACTCTGGGTATCAGGAGTTTAAAGCACTCGTGAGCTCACATCAAAGTCAGCAGAGCACGCGGCTTTCAGCTCTGCACAAAAGTTCACAAGTCGTGCTTGAAAACGTTAGCAGATTGCTTTGGCTTCGCCATTTTTAGCTCGTTTAGCATCACTCAACGTGATCTCTGGCACCGGTGGGTGAGAGAGCGCCTGGCTCACCCCTCGCTAACACATGGAGGCAGGTGTGTTTCACTCATGTTTCAATGTGACTGAAACGGTCTGTGCTGGTCTTCCTGACGCGCTGCAGAGGTCAGAGGTCATCGCTGCTCCTCCTCTCCTTTGAGCCCTCGTGTCGTCCTCCTCCTGTACAGTGATCACTCTGCTCTGTCTCCCTCTCGTCACACCTGTTGACGAGCTCGTGCTGCAGTCTAAAGCTCTGCTTCCGTCTTCCGTCTTCTTCTACTCGTCGTTCTTCTTCTGTGTCGTCCTTGTGCCGTTCTCACAGGGTTTCTGTTCTAACCTCAACCCTCCCATGTCGCCGTCTATTCAGAGCTCTTTTGTTGGATCCTGCTCGCTCGGCGTCCTCGGGTTGTGTGGTTCCCACACACGGCTCAAGCAGCGCCATAATGGCTCTGCTCTATAATTTCACGCAGTGTTTCTGACTCGCCTGGGACGATCAAATAATAGTGATTACATCACCGCTGCAGAACTTCCTCCTTTGTTTTTGTCTGACTCCTGGACAATGCTCGTCTATCTAAACAGTCTGAGAGGGGACATGTCCTCTGCTGTGACACTTTGTTATTAGCTCTGTGAAGGCGAGAGGAGTCATAATGACTGGATGCATGTTCTCCTCTCTGCTCCCTTCACGTCAGGCCGGCCTGCTGAGTTTCAAATAGCTGCTCCTGGCTGATATTTTTGGAGGAGTGCTCACATCCAGTTACACTTTGCAGTGATGTGAAGTGACAGCGGTGCCCAGAAGACACACATGCTCTGAGTAACAATAAACACAAACATCCCTTCTGTAGCTGCGTCTTTCTGCTGCTTTTCAACACACTTCGGTTCAGTTTGAGTCTTTGAGTTTGGCACAGTTTCACGTCCATTGATGGAGGTTGTTCTCCTTCAGAGACGTGTTTATTCTCTTCACTGATAGTTTGGATTCGCGCTCTAAAAGCTCTTATATCAGCTCCAACTCCAGTGTAATCGATCACATGGAGGTGCTGACGGTCATCACCTCTCTGCTGTTCACTCGTTCAGCCTCGGTCTGAACGGACGCCACGTTGCTACGAGCAGCTCGCTGTTACTGACCGTGAGAATGAATCCGCCTTACATTTGAGAACGAGACATTCATGTGTTCACATCATCAGACACTAGTTTTAACAGAGCTGAGCGACGTCACACCGGCTCCCACAGAGCGCCTGACTGTCATTATGGGCTGTTTGTCGCCTTAATGTTGCTCGGCTGGTGTGTGTCTGTTCAAGTTAGTGTCTGAGAACTCGTTTCACGTATTTTCCTGCAGCAGAGATCATAAAGTCACTCTGAGACTTCTCTCTGTGTCTGAATTTCTCCGTGGCTTGGCGCCCCCCCGCCTGTCCGATGTCTCTGTCCCTTCCTAAACACACACAGCACAAACACACACTTACAGGCAGCTCACACACTCGGCGGTGTCTCAGCAGCCTAAAAGCCATTTGTATTGTCCCAGGTGAAATCTCTGCACATTGTTCCCTGCAGAGACGCCTTTCATGGCCTCTGTTTGTGGCTGTGATGAGGAGCTCAACATCCCACAGTGATAAAACACACTGGCAGCAAACACACACACACACACACACACACACACACACACACACTCAGATACATCTCCCTCCTCTCTCTTCATCTTTTCTTGCTTTCAGCGTCCGACCTGGACGATCGATAACTGCGACCCTCCTTCATATTAAGAGCTTGTAATGCTGTTTATCAAGACAAGGAAATGGATCAGAGCAGGTTTCTTCTGCGGCAGCCGTGACAGTGAACTGTGAGCGGCTGGAGAGAAGCAGCAGCTTCAGTGAAGCTGAGAGCACGACGTCACCGAGCTCTGTCATCCAGAGCTAAACTGGGTCTAAACTGACAGACGTCACACACCGAACATCACTGACATCCACAGCACAGACACACAGTTCACATTTTACCAGTTACACACAGAGAAAATAAAGAAACGTCTGCACAGAAATGTTTGAAGTGAAGATGAAAATTAAAATCATACACTCGCTGGCCTCGTTTCCTCGACTATTAAACTCTGTTTTGAAATCTTTGTATATCTGCAGGTTGTTTCTAAAACACAGTGGACCTAAAGACAAACCTCACAACGATTATAGATTAGTGCCTCCTCTCCACCTGTAGAACAGGTAAGTCATTTTAAAAACCTGCATTAGAACCATGAATTAAACCTGATTTAGAGTCTTTACTGCTTTGGCTCAGTTCGGGTAAATGATTAGAAAATGGTTTAAATCTCACACAAACGAAATAAAAAGCTTTAGAAGTTGAACTGTTCTCGTTGTGAGTGAATTTCCAGCAGTGTAAACGGCTGAAGCTTCGTTTGAAAGCAGTTTGCCTCTTCAGGGGGCTCAGGGGGCTCTTCAAACTTTGCTGTGTCATGAAGCTGAGTACAGCTCAGCTCAGACATCTTCAAGCTTCAAACCACGTGAGCACACTTTTAATTTAAAGTGTTTGTATTACGTACACATGTCCACACGTACATGATCAGACTTGAATTTAGACTGATTGTACTTCATAATTTATCAGCTGGGATGATCAGAGTAAAGCAGACAGAGCGATGAAAGAGACCACGCGCTCCGTCTCTCAGTGACTTTAACCCTGAAGTGACGGCCGATCTCTCGTCCGCTGACTCCAGTGTGTCCAGTTAACATCAGACGAGCAGAGAGCCAAACCGTGTTGATCCACGTTAAAATGGACTGATGAGCGTGACTAATGCACAGCGAGCTCAGTCCCAAAGGCCCCACTCATTACGAGCACGTGTACGTGTGTGTGTGTGTGTGTGTGTGTGTGTGTGTGTGTGTGTGTGCTCTGTTTCTGACATCCTGATTGGTCCAATCTGCTGGAAGGTGAGTGGACCAGCAGTCGCTTCCACTCAACTGAGCCAAACACACACACACACACACACACACACACACACACACACACACACACACACACACACACACACACACACAGCATTTCAGCTGGATGTCTCTGGGAAAGAAAGACACTGTGGTAACTTTGCTCTGTGTATGTGTGTGTGTCTGTGTGTGTGTGTGTGTGTGTGTGTCTGTGTGTGTGTGTGTGTGTGTGTGTGTGTGTGGGTCTACACCTGGCTGAGAGTAGTTGGCAGACAGGTGTGTGTTCACTTTGGCACAGTTCATCAGAAGTCACCTCACACACAAACATATCGTCCTTCACTGTCCTGCGGTGGGAGGTGTATCAGTGACAGCAGAGAATCAGTTACACACACTCACACACTCACACACTCACACACACACACACACACACACACACACACACACACACTTCAGACAGTGTCTTCACTCTCCGGGCCGTCAGCTCTGCTGCTGCTTTTGTTCTGCTTCTCTTTAGAAAACATGATATTGGAAGGTCAGAGCGGAGGGACAGCAAACATCTCTGCAGACCTGCTCAACTTTAGCCGTTTACAGAGGGACTGATGGGAAATGACGAAGGCTCTTTAAAGGAGCGTTTCTCTCCGCGGTAGAAGTGCTATTCACACAGAACTTACATATAAAGGAAATGGACCATAGTTCACCTACTACACATTCAGCGACGCAGACGGATTAAAAATCTTGTCACATCCAGAAAAACAAACTTGGTTTTAATATTTTCTGATGTTTGACGTTAAAATCCTGCAGAGATCAGCAACAACAGGTCCTGGAACAGAGGAGAGTCCTCTAGCGCCTCCCTGAGGGGAGGAGGGCCACCAGTCTGTGACCGGGGTGAGAGATGACCCTGATGACCCTCATCATCATCATCATCATCTGTTTCTATCTATTTATTTCACTTTCCACAGCTGTACCAGTGAATACAATGCAGTAAATGGTAAATGGACTGTCTTTGTGAAGATCTTTTCTAGTCCAACGGCCACTCAAAGCGTTCACACAGGTGAGGCCACCTGCTCATTACGACCTTTAACCATCCACACAGCATCGCAGCATTCAGCATCCTGCTCAAAGATACTTCGACACGTGGACTGCCGAGGCCAGGGATCGAACCACCGACCTTCTGAAGGTAAGTCCAGCCAGCCCCACAGTGCAGTCTGATCAAATCCAACCCAGCAGAACAAACACACCATGAACCTCATCTCTGTGGTCATGAAGCTGTTCGATGCAGCGCTGGACTGAGTCCTGACTCTGATCGGAGCTTCAGGAAACGCTGATCCCTCTGACTGCGAGCTGCCCTCTCTGTGGCCCTGATGGTCGGCGTCATCTGAATGACGCCGAGCCTCAAAGTGTGCAGTTCCCCACAGAGCTGCTGCGTTAGAGACGAGTCGGAGCAGGAAGGCATCTCCTCAGGGAGACACAGCGATTCGTTTCGACCAGCGAGCCCATTGTAGAGAAACCAGGTGATTAGGGTGGAACTAACAGGATTGGGCTGATGCCTCGCTCCTGGGAGAGAGAGGAGAGGAAGAGACGGCGCACACACACACACACACACACACACACACACACACACACACACACACACCCTGCTGTCTGTGAACCTTGAACCTTATTATTGAGCCAATTTCACACTCTGGTCAAATGTTCTTGAAACTCTAAGTACTTGCTTCTGTGTACTCTGCTGTGCTCAGGTGGTAAAGAAGATGCAGTGTATATTTGCAGGTGGGGTGAAGCCCTGACACCCACAGCTGAACCCTCTTTGTCAAACAGTGCTCTCCTCTGCAGAGCTCTCCAGATCCCTGATATTTGATTTGCATGAGGAAACCTGAGCCTCAACTTTTCTTCCTATTATCCCTGCTGTGCTGCATCCCATTGCCCTTGCTGTAACCTACAGAAATGAGTGGCAGTGCGCCGCCCACAGCCAAGCTGTTATGTTAGTCCACTCTGAGTCCAGGTTTTCTCTGGAGGTGCAGCCTTGGAAGCTCTCAGCCAGATCTGATTTTCACTTGTAAGTGAGCTCAGCTTCAACCCTTCTGTGCACCTTTCTGACAGCTTTCACACGCCACATGCAGTACATAAACTGGTACCATCTTTAAAATAGTACACAGCTGTAGTGAAGGTATTCCATTGCATACTTGATTTAACAATCTCTAACTTTAACTACGAAGGCCTCATCCTAACCTCATCTGTTTAAAACCTAATTCAGTGGTTCTAACAGCTGGGCCCTGACCTTTACGAGTCCTTCTCATTTACCAGAGGCTCAGCAGCGTCCTGTGTGCTGTGTGTTCATGTATCAGGCAGTAGCTCCACACAGCCAGCCTCAGGGGAAGGCTGTGTGGATGCAATCCTCGATTATGTTATGGGAACAATATCGTACAGATGTATAAACTGTGAAATATCCTTGTGGGAATCACAGTTGTTGGCTAAGAGCGAAATGAAACGGACGAATCAGGGTTGCTAATCGCAGTGATGCAAGCTGAGAGCGAGAGCAGGCTGGAGGAGCTGCAGCCGAAACGACAGCTGATGTTCATGACCACACGCTCACCTGTCACTTCAGAAGCAGGTAGTACCAGTGTGAGCGGCTACATGACCGTCTACCAGTTCTACATCAAAAGACTCCACGAGACACGAGTACTGTCACTTCACATCAGCGTTCTGGGTTTGTTGTATGTGTTTGGGGTCGTTTCTGCAGTATTTTATCACCTCTCACCTTCTCTGTTTGTCTGCTTCTAAGAAGAAATAAAGCAAACAGAGCAGATGATCTCTCCTATGTTAACAGCCAGAGGAAACACTGCTGTCTAGAAATAGTAAAGCTAGACAGTCAAGTCTCTTATGGACATGCAGAGTGGGATGGAGCAGAGGAAAATAAAACAGGGCTGGTGCACAGAGGACAATGAGACAGAGCAGGACAAAAACAAAAGAGGGTCTTTTTTTAAAGACTAAAAACCCAGAAGGCTGCTATCTCCAGATCCAGACACGGTGCTTTAAAAAGAGGGATGGATGTAAAGCCGTTAGTGTGAGTCACATCCGGCTCACAGTCAGGAAGGCTGCTGCAATAAAACCTGTTAAGAGTCTGCTGATTATCTAATCTCACTGCATCCAGCACACATGATCCGCTGCAGTCACACAGGTACGCTCAGACTCCAGGGCTTCGTCTTAGCTTCTGAACAGCACAAAACACGACGTGGAAATGAAGAAATGTTGACAAAAGTCCACTTTTCCAAATCTCATCAGACTCAATTTCATCCTGTAAAAAGATGGATTTTCATAACTTCTTGAGCTGCATGAAATTGACATCCTCCAATCCATTTTCCAGTCCTGCTTAGGACGGACGACCGATCCGTCACACGTCCTATAGATTGGACTGTATGTATGTGCGAGGAAGCTACAACCTGTGGACATCAAAATGCATAAACCTGGAATGGCTCTGGCTTCATTTCCCAGTGAGATTACTGTACGATATCCTCCACAGGCAGAACTGAGAGGCAATTTGGGTAAAAGCATCAACGCGGACATATTTGAATATGAGGCTTCGAGGAGCAGCAGGAAGTGCTGATGGAGTTTTCTGGACTGCAGTGAAGTTGTTTTTCTGAGAGACATCGGTTTCTAACACCAGCGTCACTCCACAGACACGACGATGGGATGCTGGGAGCGAAAGTGTTCGCAGCTGCTGCGTCAATAAAGGTTGAAGGGAAGGGTTCAGATTAAACTATCTGACTTGTTGTTCGGATTATACCGGTGCCTGAAACTCACCGCACGGCACGCCATGCTGTGGCCTTGACGCCGCGACTGCTCCAATAAAATACTTCACGCTTTGCAGAGTTTAGTCACGACAAACTCGTTTCTGAAAAACCAGGATTTGTTTCTCATCCTTAAAAAGGGACACAGTTATGTTCTGAGCGTGTTTCTGAACTTCAAAAGCCCATTTAGTTTGGAGAATACTCGTCAGGGTTTTTCAGTGTTCTTTCTTCCTTCTTGAAAGACTTTTGAAGGTTCGTGGGTTTCATCCGACATCACTGTGGTATCATCCACTGCAGCTGCAGGCACAAACAGAGCTGCTTCTGCGGAGTGATCGTCATGTCACGTTGTTATCGTCATTACTGTGATGCACAGAACATCTGAACAAGATGCTCAACCCCTGCAGCTGTTTCACATTCAAAGATCAGACCCTCCATCAAACCACAGACCAGGTTACTTCTGCTGCTGCGGTGAGTCAGACGCCCAGAGTCTGCAGCTATCGATGAAAACACACTTACAACCAAACAACTGAAGGCTGGAGTTATGCTCCACCATGTTCCGCTTATCAGCATCCTGGTTCACCTTTGCTGTCCTTCCACATCTCTCTGCTCTCGTTTCCTGACATCTACCTCTCTACCGCTTAGCATCAATAAAGCCAACGATTAGCCAATCGGAACGTCGAGTGCAGCTCAGAGTTTCTTCTGCTGTTAGAAGATGTTCAGCAAACTGAAGCAAACATTCAGTTCACGCCACAGATTGAACACTGCAAAATGCATTAATGAAGACATAAATTAGCACCATGTGGGGGTGTAAGTGTACATTTTAAAATAATGGCTCATGGGAATCTGCATTGCTTCAGCAGCTAATTATAGTTAATATGCAAGACAACATCTCAGCTAAACTCAAGCTTTTGTGTTGTTTCTGCAACTTGTACGCCACAGGCAGAAAGTGCGAACACTGAAGTCATGACTCCTACATGCAGCCTCCAGGGAGAAGAAGAGTTTTTGCCCGATGACTCTATTTGATCACATTAATAAGGTAAAATATCACATCTTCATGTCGTGCTAAGACTTTTTTTTTTTTTACATTCTGTGTTTACATGACGAGAACTATTATGTGCATTAAAGGTTGAGTGACGGTTCATTTTCCACTCTGCGAAATGTAGAAACTCGTTAGACGGAGAGAAAAAGTCTGCAATGTATTGACAGAAGTCTCCTTCACATTAAGAATGCCGTCAGAGGCGTCGGCTACTTTAAGAAGCCATTTCTCAACGTCGCCACAGCTGAGCACGACGGGAAGAAAGAGAATCAGAGATGTGCAGAGAAAAAGGTGGAGTGGAGAAAAAGTTCAGAGTGAGACAGTGAGAGAGAAGAAGCTGAGGAGCAGCAGCCGTCAGCCTGTCTTACCTTGACATTTGGCTTCCTCGTCGAGAATCCTCTGTACCATCCTGAAAGGAAACACAAACAGCGGTGACTCAGACCGTCGAGCAAACAGATTCAATGAGGAGACAAAAACGCTTATGAGTCAGCAGTCTGACTGAGGCGACTTCGGCTTGAACGCTTTAACGTTTTTCAACGAGATGTTTGCCAAAAAAAAAAAAAAAAAACCTGACGGAGAAAAGAGGTGAATGGAAGCAAAGTCTGAAAACACATCCAGCACCTGAAAGTCCACCACGCACTGGACATCAGCAGGTAACACCACAGCGTCTGAGAGCGTCTGAGACGAACATTCATCCTCTGCAACGAGTCAAATCTGAGAGGAAGTCTCTTAAATCAGAGCTCGATTTCTGTCTGACAACGTTCATCTCTTCACCAGGCAGGTTCGCGTTGGAGCATTTCTCTCGTTTCAAGCTTTTAAGTCCTCATTAACTTCATAATTTAACTTCTTACTTTCAGTAACTTCATGCTTGAAACTAGAATTTTTTGTGATTCGTCGTCTAGAAATTAACATTCTTAAAAATGAGCAGTTTATTTTTGAATCTACACTTTGTATTATCTGACTGGCTAATGATTACTACGTCTCCGACATGAGCAGTGCACCACGTTTAATAAACAGCTGACAGCTCCGGCCTCTGATTGGTTAATATTTAAAGCTGTAAATAACATCTGCTTCTTCTTCACTGCTTAATCCTTTTCTTGTCACCTGGAGCTGGACCACGGTCGGGGCTCATGCTGCTACCTTCACCCTGTGTACAGGACCCTTCTGTGTGTGTGTGTGTGTGTGTGTGTGTGTGTGTGTGTGTGTGTGTGTGTGTGTGCCAGTGACGACCCCTCATCTCCAGCAAGTCCCAGAGAGCACGGCAGTCCTTTCCACATGGACGGACACTCATCAGATGTCTCTGCGGAGCAGGAAGCTGTCATTGAAGTTGACTCGAGCCTTGACAGCTGAAAATGACGTGTACCGAGGGACCAGATGCGTACAGGGGAGCGCCCACGCGTCCTCTCAGACTGTGGGGACATCATTTGTCTCCATCCAAGCGGAAATAAAAATGATTATGTCTCCGGCTCGAGGAAATGTAAAGCCTGGATGACCACTGTCTGTCAGTGACAGAGCGAAGCAGAAGAGACATTCATTCACATCAAACTGATGCATATCATTACTTTGACCGTCTCAGACGTCCTCAGGGTCCACGGTTACAAGGAACATTTATTCTACTTTAATCAGAGGCCACAACATCCTGACACTATCTGAATTATCAAAACGCACATTTAAGACAGTTCTGTGAAGAAAACGTTAACAATGGCACACTGGAACAGTGACGTCCTTGAAAACCAATCATCGATTAAACATTTAGAAAAACACTGACGCCGCCTCAGTCACGACGCCTCACGGTAACTTTCATCTTATCTTCCTGCAGAATCGTGTTCCATTCATCAGCAGTCCTACATAATCTGATATGAATATGAAAATGGAGGCTTAATTGGCCAGTTAATTAATAACCAATCAAGATTCATTTATCTCCCTCGTTAAGATGGCTGTGTTTACTCCCAAGCCTCTCATCTATATGGAAATCAGACTGGGGGGGGCAGCAGTGTCTAGGCCTATTTGTATGGGTTGAAATGAGGACGTGTGTGTGTGTGTGTGTGTGTGTGTGTGTGTTTCTGAAGCTGAGTGAGTTTACTGCATGGAAAGAGATGAGAGAAACTCCAAAGAGGACAGAAAGTTGGAGACAAAGCATGAATTTGTATGTGTGGTTGTGTATATGATTGTTCCATATTCATGAGAGCAGAGACGGCAGAGCAGGTGTGTGTGTGTGTGTGTGTGTGTGTGTGTGTGTGTATGAGCCTCATTTGTCCGTTGTCATACAGCCTCTGTCTGAAGAGGAGTAATCATGTCGCCTCCCGTGCCCAAACCGCTCACTAAGCAGTGATTAGAATAACCAATTTGCACCGTTATCAAGATAATTGAACCTAATAATCATCTTGATCATCTGGAGGTGGGAGGCAGAACTCAAGGAGCCGCTTCTGCTGAGTTAATGCAGGTTAGGATGGGACTCATTATAAAGCACACAGCATCGTACAATAAATGCAGGTTTCCATCAAGCTATCACATCTGAAGTGATGCGTCACGTCCCTGCAGAGCAGCTCCAGCAGCGTACCAGGACAGAACTGCTTGTTGATGCAGTAATAGTACCCACGAGGGCGTTTTTCATTGTACAGCTCTGACAGTGATTCAGCAGAGGTGTGAACGGCAGCTGATTCACAGAGATACTCACTGCGAACACACATGATCTGTTTATACAACACTGCCAGCGCTCAGGTATCGATTGGTCAGAGTCAAATATGAAGGAAAAGCAGCCGAGGAGAGGACTGATAACACACCGTGGCTACGATGCTGCTGGTCATAACGACAGCTTCCACTCTGCTGAACACCCAGCCACTGCTCCGTCCCTCCACCTTCCACACACGACTGGATATGAAACATCTGCGTGGATGTGAAGGCACCACCTAAAGCTCCATCCAGACAACATGGAGCTTGTGTTCCTCCAGGTGAAAGGCTCCCCTCGTGGAGACCGGAGATCCTCTCCATGGGAGAGACCCTGTCGTTTTGCAGCAGGAGCTCCTGTCGGTTCCTCCTTCACAGCACCAGGAGCATTCGCTCCTTCCTCACCAGGGAGCTCAGGTGCTCATCGAGGCACTTGTCACCTCCCACCTGAACTCCCTCCTTTGAGGAGCTTATGTGTCTGCGCTCAGACCTGTGCAGCTGCTCCTGCTGCTGCTCCCCCGGTAAGTTTCTCCTCACCACTCCTCCTCTCTGTTCACCACACCGGCTCCCTGCTGCTGCTCCCATCCAGCTCTGGTCTTCAGGGCAGTGAAGCAAACTGCTCCGTCCTTCTTTCAAGGCCTGTGGATGTTCAGCCGTCCCGTCACTCTCAGGCTCTGTGCTCGGCCTCCTCCATCGAGGCTCCTCTCTGTTCGGGCTCCACTGAGCTCCCTGCTGAAGTCTGGACAGCACAGTCGCTGTCTATCTTCTGCTGTTTGGACTAGAGCTCAGAAACTCTGCTAGCACCTACTGATGTCTCATTTCTTTACTGTAAAGTTGTAAAAACACTATCAAACAATCAGCAAATAGAATGCAATGAAGAAGAAACTTAATTGGTGGATTGAGCTCAGTCCACGCTCCTCTACTGCCATGGTCATTACTGATGGATGGAGACACAACTAGCACCGACATTTACAGTTGTTATCACCCACAAAGTCCCGGCAGTAAAGGTAACACTAATGGACTGAAGCACACTGTCTGCCTTCCCTGCACTTCTGACAAAAACAACATCCTGTTACATTACATCACATTTATTTAGCTGACACTGTTCTGCAAAGCGACTTACAGTAAGAGCATCGATCATGTGGATACGAGCCATTTGCACGTAAGGCAAACAGTCAGATATAATATATCTAACATATGTCACATGTCGCCTCTTCAGCTTGAGTTACAGGTTTACAGAATTCAATCTGGAGCACATGTAACTCAAAGTCAGTCTGAACTCACAGCAGGAGTGTGACTCGCGGAGCTGAAGTCAGTACTGTTCCTGTATAACACTCAGCTGAATTAAACAGCCACACCAAACGACTCCTGTCACCACACGGTCATGTGATGTGGGGTTATCTCCTCTCAGCCTGGTCGTGTTGTGTACCAGCAGCCAGCTCTCTCCTGGACATCAACAACAGCAGCAGCTTGCTATAAAAGATTTGTTACGGCTGAAAAGCCTCTCCAGAATAATGAGAGGCTGCTCTTAGCTGGACTGCGGGCCCTTCAGTAACGCTGACAGTACTAACCGTCACAATCGCACTTCAAGCTGCTGCTACGCCCATAATCGAAGTCTAATGCTGTCTCAAGTGTTATGACTGTAATCTGTATTTTAAGAATGGATTCTGGGGATTGTATTCCTGCAGATGACGTCTCCATATCGCCGTCATTATAGTCACTGAGTGTCTGTCTGAGGAGGGTAATTTGGCGTTAGTGTTGGCAGAGGGCAGGGAGAGCCAGCCCACCGCCGAAGACTTCCTGTGCATCTTCAACACTCAGTGCTCGCTCTCAATGAGAGCTCAGCAGCAGGAAAGAAACGACAGTTAAAGAAAAATGAAATTAAAATGATCACTGATGACATTTCTGAGTATTATTGGAGGTTTTTGAAAAGAGCATACCTTAAAAACACATTCAGATATAAATAACTTCTAATGCCACAAACACACACTCATTCATATCTGTGCTGCACTGTGGCCAACCATTGTTTGACGGTGTTTTCTGAAAGCGTATTTGCATATTCACATAATGACAGGAGCCGAGGAAACCCTGAAAGTGCCGTGGGGATCCTGGACAACAGTTAGCCTGGTGTGCCCTGATAATCACTGAGTGCTAAGGAACGCTGTGGTGCCACAGCGGCTCAGACAACAGCTCTGTCCTCCTCCAGAAGGGCTGCATTTGACAACAAGAGCAATTTATGCTGATTGGATGCCATGAAGTTAACTCAAGGCTTGAATATGAGCAAACAATCAGAGAGGAACAATGCAGAAGAGGAAAAGAGGAAATGAAAAAGAAAGATGAACGAGTCGAGGGGAAGGAGGCAGGAAAATAAAGATGACTGAGGAGAGAAAGTGGAGAGGATCGAGGAGGTGAGGCCAGAAGAAAGAAGTAAACCCACGTCGGTCTCTCTCTTTTCCATCAACTGAACAACCCCCCCGCCCCCCCGTCTCTCGTCTTCAGCGCCGCTGGCACTGGATCGATGGGAGCGACCAGCCCAGCTGTGGCTAATGAAGCACATACTCACTCATTATCGGCCAAAGACAACACTTCCTGGCTTCACACACATCCTGACATGAGTTGCTAATTTCTGTGAGTCAAAGCAGGAACAACAATGGGAGTAACATGGACTAATAACCTGGACTCTCTCCCAGGCCTGCACTGGTCATTACAGCCTGTTCCTGCTCATTATCTGAGGGAGCTGTGGACGCGGCGATGAGGACGACCATGACTTCGTTTTCACTGTGTGCGTTTGTGACAGCACAGTCAGAAAAGCATTAAAGTGGAACTGTGTTAGAGTCTGGGGGGAAGTGGAAATTGATTCACTGCAGTTTAACAACATTTTATGAAAGGCTGCATGGAGTACCTCACAGTATTACAGGCACTCAGAGCAGTCGGTGGCAGAAGAAGCACCAGTTTGTAGGATGAAGAGAGCAGCATGGGAGCAGGCGGCTCAGCCAGGTGACTGGGTGGCATCTCTAATCAAAATGGTTTGTGTTGAAACAAAACGTGGCCCTCCTGGATAATCCAGCACAACAGCTGAAGTGTGAGCCTGAAACAACCCCCTGAGGAGAAGTGTAGATGTTTCACAGAAGATCAGTGAATACCTGCAGCAGAGCCACGACAGCAGCTGGATGACGTTAATTAACGTTATTCACATTGACACTAAAGCGGTTTGAAAACCTGGTTACAGTCTGACAGTCAGCCAACAGGTTACGGCTTCATTCCTGCAAGGATCATAAGAAAAAATATGACACTTCCCTGGTTTTTATTCTTACTGTTTATAGGGAAAGCAGCCTCTCTAACCAGGAGGACGTTAACAGTCATGACTGGAGCTTCAGTGATGTTCCAGTGCTGCTGTAACACTGATGGAGGACCTTACTGCTGCATCACACATCCACTCTCACAGTTTGTCTCACCAAGCTCTTCATCAGGGACAAATCTTACCTTCACATTTTTCCAGGATCTGAACCGTCTCTCCCACCTCCAGAGCCAAACCCTGAGCCACCGAGCCCCGGAAGGTGCAGATCACTGTGGAGAAGGAGAGAGAGGACAAGATGAGGAGGCGAAACTGAGCCGCTGTCCTGACATCTGCACAGCATCGCCACAAAAGAAACGGCTGCAACCTGAGAGTTTGGGTTCTGAGTTGTAAGACAGCAACGCCTCATATTCACTATTGATAAATCTAGATATTCTTTATATTTCAGAAAATTCAAAAGCAATTTCATTTGCAGGCAAAGCTCACAAACCACATGAATACCACAGCTGTGTCCTCATCTGCTCTCATCGCCTCCACCGTCACTGTCTGCCTGTCCCGTGACACCAGCACGCCGTCAGCATCAGAGCCTGAATCAGAGCTGAACACATCCACAGTCCTCGCCATGCCGGGCGCTGCTGATGTGAACAATCCTCATGATCGCACCAAGACCCCCAGAAAACAACAGACCTCAGAGCTCATTCTGGTCACCAAGATGCATTTAAAACCAGTCAAGACCACACTGTTATCCTCTACTTCTTCTCTACACACCCTCGGCTGCCTAATGTGGTGATGCAGCCGATGCTGCGTTTTGGATAATGAAAACACTGTTTTGTCTGAACACTGGCAAAACAGAGAAAGGAAACGTGTTGATGCAACAGGTAGACAGGAGGGACTTCGTTCAAGAACTCAGAGTAAGATGTAATGTGTTGTGAAAAATTAAAAAACTCTAAATATGCTAAAAAGTACAATGTAAATATGTCTCAAGTACACATGCAGAGCTGTCCAAAGGAGGGTTGGAAGACAAGGTATAGGAAATGCAGAGGTCAGAGGTCACCGTCCTGATGCCTCTCTGTGGTGGATTTGTGGCTGCGGAGGCATCTGTCCGAAAAACTACAATTAAGGTGACGATAACTGTGAATAATGAAATCAAATTCAACGTGGACTTTCAGTTTCTGAAGCGTTTTCTTCAGGTCTGGACACTCCACACTGTCCCAGCAAGGCGTTTTCCTGCAGATTCCAGCAGCTCTGGTGCCATTAAAGACACTGCAGAGATGCAATCAGCAGCAGCTGCACAGTTTCCACGGATAAAAAATAAATGCAAATTGCTTCGCAGGAAGTGGGAGATAAAACTGAAAGCAGCACTCTTCACTCGTCTGGGTTCGTGTCTCTGAGGAGGTGAGCTGAGGCCACGACTGCAGTCTGCTCTGAATGCAGAAGAAGAAACGAGACGGGGCCAGATCGTCCCCCTCGATCCACTCTGTCTTTGTCTCTTCAACTGGCTGCTTCCATTAAGTCTCTTTGTGTTTGAGGACCGTACGTCTGAGGTCACACCATCTATTTCTGCCGTTACTTCCTCATCTAGTTTGCGGTGAATCAACCTTGAAAGCAAAGACATCTTCATGACCAAGACGTGGTCACGCTCCTCAAGCCTGGTGACGGCCTCTCCGTCCGTCACTGTCTCTATTTAAAGAGTTTGGCTGTTAGCGCAACTGTCAGACTAATAGTTTACGAATCCAGACAAATCCCCGGTTTTATCAATGTTTGATGTTCAGGACGTTCACTTTGTCTCTGGCTCCCTGCTTCTCACTTTGAAGTGCTATTCTTCGTCTTCTGGCACAGTGCTGTGCTCTCTAGCCCAGCGGTACACAGGCCTGACACAGTTTTGTGTGTTTATATAATTTATTTTCTAAGAAAAACAATTATTTTCCTAAATGCAGAATGAGTCAGGTCCAGCACTGCTTATGTGCGTAAGTCCAAAAATGGATCACAGTGATTCAGATAAGCATGTAAAAGCAGTCAAACTGCTGATGGATGGTACTGCTCAGTCTGCTACAGCCACATCAGAGCTGGATTTAGCTATTTGCTAATGCTAACCAAACATTTGCTACTCCTGCGGCTTCACATTAAAAACATTCATCTGGCACAACAAGGGGTGGCTTTTATTGTGAAGCAGTCACAGAAAACATAATGTGTGCGTCACGTAGCCGAAGAGTGAGGAGCAGCGAGCAGGTCGATGAAGAGTTCAGTGACGGGCTGCACGCCTCCTGCTCCTGCTGCTTTAATAAAACTGAGTTCATCTGGCTGCACTGAAACACAAACATCAACTGCTTCTCTGTATTAAACCACAACAACTGCTGCTGCAGTGAGAGAGAGTGAGAGAAGTCCCAAATCCACCAGGCTGAAACGGGCCAGAGTCTCAGTGAACTCAGTCCAACAGCTGGAGCCTCGTCGTGTTGCTTGTTGTGTGTTTTCACTTTGAAACCCAGTCAGCATCACCTCCGCACACACACACACACACACACACACACACACACACACACACACACACACACACACTGATTGCAGTCTGATGCTTTGGCGGCGAGGACGCACACCTCACACCTCAAGGCGGCGGATTGTTCGCATCTGTCTGCGTCTGCCATCGTCTCTGTGTCACTGTCACCGTCTGTCTCTGTCTGTCGCTGTCACCGTCTGCCTCTCCGTCAGCGCCGTCACTCTCCCTCTCCGTCACCGTCACGCTCCGGGTCTCCGCTCTGAGCGCCGCGCAGCCTGGGATCCCTCTCTCTCTCTCATTTGTTCATTGTACCTGGCTGTCATCGCCGTCAGCGGCCTTGTCAGCCTGTCATTTGTTTGATGGGACTGTCACAGACTCGCTCCGTCTCGCTCTCTTGACGTGTGCTCCGACCAAAGGCGCCAAATAAACATGAATTACAGCTTCGTCCGTGAGGAGGTAAATGGAGCAGGACGGATGAAACCACAGAGTCACGCTGAGTTCAACAGGTGAGGGGAAAGTCACCTGACACACCTGTGACGACCCTCTGCTGGTATACTGGTTCAGCTTCTAAACCTTTGTTTCCCTGCTGACATGAAAGTTGATAATTACTAGTTAATTAGTTCAAAGTGGCCTCACAAGTTCTGAAAATGTAAAAGCAGCTGAATGAATTAAGAGAAGACGTTCACTGGATTTATGGCGTCAAGTCGAATCTGCAGCTGTTTCCTCTTCATCTGCTGGTGGAGACGACATGCAAAGCTGCTCCCAGTAACTGCTGTGTACTGTTTCCAGGAACACCAGTGACTGAGCTTAATGTACTTCACAGACACACAACTACAAACAAAAGCTCTGCAGAGTTTTAACTCTGAAACAACACGAGCTGATCACGTCTCTTCTCACCAGGGTTAAACCTTTATGAAACAGCCTCCTCATTCCTGCACCGTCACACGTTTCTTCTTCTTCTTATTATTATTATTATTGTTCTTATTCTTATTGTTCTTATTGTCACATCTCAAATGTCTTTTTGTAAATAGTTTTAAATATTAATGAGACATTTCTATTTTGAGCTCAAGCCCGTCTTGTCAAAAGCATGTTTACAGCTCAGTGAGCACTCGTGAATCAAGGACATTTCTTTCCATAGTGGCTATTTTGAACTCTGTGTG
Organism: Chaetodon auriga; assembly: GCF_051107435.1. Taxonomy (NCBI): domain Eukaryota; kingdom Metazoa; phylum Chordata; class Actinopteri; order Chaetodontiformes; family Chaetodontidae; genus Chaetodon; species Chaetodon auriga. The sequence continues at coordinate 29,567,011 of NC_135075.1, forward strand.
TGTGTGTGTGTGTGTGTGTGTGTGTGTGTGTGTGTGTGTGTGTGGGGCCCACAGAGTACAGCATGTTCATCTCTTTGTCTTTCCGTCATGTATGGAGGAGAGTCATTCATGAGTCATCTCCACATCCATATAGTGCTTCAGAATTACCCATAATGCCGTACTTCCTCGTGCTTTTGGGTAATTTCAGAGGTTCTGTGCTTTCTGAATGACGAACGATGCTGGAGCACAGCACTCGAGGCCTGTTTTAGAGTTAGGTGAAGAACACAACCCGCTAAGCTACACGCGGTGGTGGTGATTCATCAGTGAGATTTATTGTTGGCGATAGCGGCGCCATCTTAACGCCTGAGACCAAACATCGCATAGAAAAGCACTGCTGCCACTAACGAAAGCAGGTTTTCTGGGACATTTTAGCAACTGGATTAACAACAAACTGCAGCTCAGTTCATTTCAGACTCACGCCTGAAAACAGACTGAGAGAGTGGGAAAAGTATCCCTGCAATTTCTGTGGAGAAATCTAACGAAGCAAACAGCCTCAGACTTGAAGAAGAAACTCTCACAGCGCCTCGGCAGAGCCTGAGGCTACAGCCATGACACCTGAAAAGGTGCTCATGAAACTTCACTGGGGGACTTTAAAGATCTCTGTTTGAAGATGTACATAAAACACTTTGAATAACAATGTGTCTGATATGGTTTTTCTACAAAAATAAGCTCAATTATCTGGTTAAATGCAGCGACTCCTCTCTTAGTTAAGATTCTTTGAATATGTAATTATTATTGATGTGAAGGTGAGCTGTCGGACGCTCGTGTCTCCTCCTTCACTGTGAAGTCCATTTTCAGTGTTTGCTCACTGGGGGCGACACCTTTCATTTCAAAGTCACTGCACACGGTCTCTACTGACAAACACAGCAAACAACAGGAGATTCAAGACGAGAGCCGAGTTCAGGACCTGATGTCTCATCAGAGACGGATGACTGAACGCAGAGTCGTCAGAGGCTTTCCCGCCCAAAGATGAAGTTTAGACTGCATGAGAAGGTCTGAGGAGGCAGCATGGATGAAAACCTTCTGTGCAGGTTTATCTATTATCCAATCAGACATAACATGGACGTGGACCACCCTGTGTTCCCTGAAAGAGCATCTACAAACACACTCCACACGTCTCCGTGAGACAAGTCTGTCTGTCCTCTTTTTTCCAAGTGCATTCCAAACAGCTTCCCTCTCCCACAGACGAATGGAACGGCTGGTTCGCTTGAGAAATTACTTATTTCTTCCTTCTACTGTACTTCAGAAAGACTGTCACAAAGCTGAAAGGACTCCAGAGAGGAGACGCAGAGGAAACACACACACAGTGACACACACACACACACACACACACACTGAGCGAACACTCAGGGATTAGCATTGCTCTGTCTGGCTCGTATTGGCATTCAGTTTATCCGGCGGATTGGGTCAATAGTCTGACAAACGACTCACATCTGTTAAGCCAGTCACACCACTTAGCCTGTGGCCTTTACGTGTGTGTGTTTGTGTATGAATGTTTGTGAGAGTGCAACAATATCCGCGTGTGTGTCTCTGTGTGTGTGTGGCACTTGAATAAGTCATTTCCCTGGCAGGATGTTTCATTTTAGGGTCTGACTTCAGAAGTTTGCTTCAATATTTCAGTGCTGCTGCAAAGTTCCACCAAAAGCCAAACTGAAGAGGACGTTTGACACAAATCCAACGGCTGTGCATTATTTAAAGTGTCAGAAGAAGAACGCTCGTTGTACATAGGGAGAAAAGATGTTCGTGCATGCTTTTAACCAAACATCCAACGGTGGCGGGTAGAGTCGACAGGACTTTATGAGTTCATGTACATTCAGTACTGTACATCTGAACCATCTGAAACCACTCGACTGTAAACACCAGAACAAGGTGATCTGATGTGAAAGGACGCAGAAAAAACAGGCAAATAAGCAAATCAACACGCTCCCAGCATTCAGGCCAGCTTTTGATCCTTATCATCTTTTATTAAATGCAGCACTCTGCGTGTCGTCGGCTCCAAACAGCAGCACAAAGAAAAGCTCTGAGTTAAAAACTTTGAATCAGAGTCCACATGGGTCCAGTTAGAGGAATCAGATGCTCTCTGGCTCTGCAGCCCCACTGATATTTTAGAGCAGGAAGCGGTTATGATTGTAAGTCAGTAATGATATCATTAATCTGCACTGACCCAATAAAACGACTGTATTTTACACCTCCGACTGTTCTTCTCTACGTATGCAGAGATCTTTGGGTGTTTCAGCTCCACGTGTCCAGCAGTCAATGACTTCATCATAATATTCATGTTCAAGCTGAAACTTTGAAAACGTGACACAGAAACTTTAAAGCACTTTAACATCTTGAGGGTAACAAACGCTTTAATGTCTCAGGAGGCTGGAGGTTAACACAGAGTGCTTTCACTCGAATGTTTTGACATGAGTAAGACAGCTCAGTAATATATTCGTGAATACAGGATGTCGTGAAATAAGAAACTGACCTTTAGCGTTATGACTAATGTGTATTTGTGAGTCGCTCACTGGTTGACAGAGGGCTGCAGACAGACGGGGAGTGACGGCCCCCTGTAGGTTTATAATCCTGAAACAACCTCATTGCATCACAAATATGAAGACAAACTGATGAAAACACTCTTGGCAGGCGCGACAGATGAGCATGACTCTGGAAGGCTACAAAACATCGACGAATGACAACATTTCAATGGAAAACTGAATGTCAACAGTAATAAATATCACATATTTGGTAGCTTTGTGGTGAATATTACCTCTCTCAGACTCACTTCAGCTGTTACCTGCTAGCTTCATGTCTGTCTCTGCTTTTAGCTTTAGCTCTGGGACATCAACAGGACACCAAAGTGCAGGACCACGACCAGCTTTTTCAGGTTGAGATTAGCGGTTAGCTTGGAGGAGCATAAAGATGTCTGCTCTCCAACTTCTCCAGTAGTATCTTTAATTTAAGAGTGCAGAAGTGCTCCGTTTGAGCCTCCATCTGTTGACTCATGAGCCAAATTAACATCAGTTTCAACTTTAAACCAAATCATGAGAAATTGTGACGTGCAGGAAAATACAGCAAGCAGAAACGCATGATTCCCTCCTAATGACTTTCCTCTTACTGTAAACAGTGTGAGATTAATGCATATTACATTCTGTGAAGCTTGTGCTCATGTTTTATGCATCGTATCTCCCTGGTGCTGCAGCATGTGGCCGCCTCACAAACATATTACATGTGCATTTAGCTGTGTGTTCCAGCCATAAGCATATGAAAGGGAATAAATGGGAATCCCTCGAGTGGGAGTCAGAGCTGCACTGAAGCACAGGAAGACGCTGCGTGTGTGTGTGTGTGTGTGTGTGTGTGTGTGTGTGTGTGTGTGTGAGAGAGTATGTGAGAGAGGCAATTTGTGGTGCAGATCTTCAGAATGAGGACAATTTTGCAAAGTAAAAGGGAGAAGAATTATGGAAGCACATTGACAAAAAAGGTTTGAGAGAGCACAAAATAAATTCAGAGCGCTGCTCCATCTGCAAGTCAGCGTTTGAGGGCGCACAGGCGCAGGTTCGGAGCAGGATTAGATGCTCAGAAACACTCTTTTGTGAGTCCACTCTCATTCTTCTCCAGCTGTTTTGGCTTCTGAGTGCTTGAGATCACAAGAGGTCGCTCCCCAACCTTCTTTGGTCTGCAAGCGTCAAAGCGGGGCACAGCCACGCTGGACGTCAGGGTCGGCCTTTAGAAAGAGTGACTGGTGACCACAAGACTATTTAGGACAACATGCAGTTTACAGATTTCCATCATTTGAGTTCTTTAAAAGTCTGTCCTCTTCTGACAAAACCAAACCCTCCCACTTCCCCCACACTTGGTTCAGCCCTCTGCCACGCCTCCAGAAATCAGCCTGGACTCCACTTTGGTTTTCACGTACGCGACTTTGACACCTTCATGGACAGACGGTTGTGTTATTAACATGTAATCTACCATTTCTGACTGTGTTCACGTGTACCTGAACCTGCGTGGTGGAAGATAAACAGGCCTGCTGGCACAGCTGAGGACAGTTAAACCGTCAAACAGATTTATCGTCATGCTGGCGACGTGGAAGTCAGCACCAGGATGAAGTGCCGCTGATCACTGAAACACCTGCACTCAGAAGCCGCCTCGAGCATCCAGGTGAGCTCATCTGTCTTCACGTCGTTCACAGGCAGGTGATCCAGACTCAGAAGAGGTGCAATGGATCAGTTTATCAAATAACAGGACAGATAGGGCTCATTTTCAGGTTGTGGCAGGTGACTGGTGTGGCCTGCCCCGACACCAGAGCACAGTGGGAACCGATGGAACTCTGTGTGTCCACGAACCCTGAAATCAGACTGAAATGTGCAGCGTCAGACTGACTTTTCTAGAAGATTATCGTGGAAAATAAAAACCCTGTGAGTTTTTCTTATCAAGCAGCAAAAAAAAGTTGTAGCATGATGTGTTTGGGATAATTTGCCTTACGAGACATCACGCGTTCTGCAGTGTGCCTATTGCACACACACACACTGCGATGGCGGCGCTGAAACGATGCATCCTGCAGTCACACTGCGCTGTCAGAGGCTGATCTGCAGACTGGGTTCACTCCAGTGTGTTCTGAGCTCTCTCAGATCTGTTCATCAACATACAGTACCTCCATACAAAACTCAGAAAGAGAAAGATGGTGTTTGCAAGACTGTGTGCATATCTGTGTGTGTGTACAGGCCTGTGTGTGTGTAGGTGTGTGTATGAACAGAGGGAGATTACTTTACATGTATATGAATATATACGTGTGGGACATCTGTTAATGCTTGTTGGCCATTAATGAGTTTCTAAGTACATGATAGCGTGTACTGTGCACACTGGTGGACATTTAGTGTGTGTGTTTGTGTGTGTTTGTGTGAGAGAGTGTGAGAGTCATCATGCCCTGCAAACAGATCTCATCCTAATTAAGACATGAAGCTTGTCATTTCGACATCCTCCACGATGCCCACGGGCACAGGCAGAGTCTCAAGAGCACTCAGCACCGCAGCAGATGGACTGTGTGTGAGCGTATGGACTGCGTTCGCGTGTGTGCGTGTGTGTGCGCGTGTGTGTGTGTGTGTGTGTGTGAGTGAGTTTCCTCATGCCCTCTGGTTGCTGCTGCTCCACAGCTGATGGGGGTGATGAGGTTTTGTAAGTGTGACGAGGCGAACGGGGAGGAAGAGAGGGAGGAAAAAAGATCGCGAGCCAAAGACTTTGATGAGACACACGAAGCTCTTTTGCATGTGTTCGTTTACTTATTCATGTTTTTGTGTGTGTGTGTGTGTGTGTGTGTGTGTGTGTGTGTGTGTGTGTGTGTGTGCGCGCACACGCGAGGCAGACTTCCTGTGAGCTTTTAAGCTACATAACAATCTACTGTAAGATGAAATGTAAGGCAGAAAAAGAGGGAGATGCTAATGAAGAAGAGCACGGTGACAGAGAGAGCAGAGAAACGTCCTCCTCAGCATCAGCAGAACTAGGCCACCTCCCCGAACCGACAGGAGGGACCAGGACGGCACAGACAGCATGGGACCAGGACCGGGACCAGGACCGGGACGGCACAGACAGCATGGGACCAGGACCGGGACGGCACAGACGGCATGGGACCAGGACCGGGACGGCACAGACAGCATGGGACCAGGACCGGGACGGCACAGACGGCATGGGACCAGGACCGGGACGGCACAGACAGCATGGGACCAGGACCGGGACCAGGACCGGGACGGCACAGACAGCATGGGACCAGGACCGGGACGGCACAGACGGCACGCACCAACCCACATACAGCCGAGATAAACTGCACGGCACAGATGGGACGCAGAGCTCAGTGTGTGATGTCGAGCCTGGAGATCTGCTCTCTGCTATTAATAGGCTAAACGGGAAAACTACTCGCTTGCACTTTACCCCCGACTGCTCCAGAAGAGATGTCAGGAACCGGCGAGAGGATCCGTGGGTTGAATCTGAATAAGGAGGCGAGCAACGACGACCAATCTGAAACCAGTTCTGTTGAAAAGTCGTTTCCGTTACGGCTCCAAGGAAACTGGACTAGCTTCTTATTTGTAACGTGGAGACGATCTAAGAACCTGTTGCTGGTTTGTGTGTTGCGTCATGTTTGACTGACAGATGTATCAGCCTATCACGATCCACCTAAAAGGAAGTCTGCTCATGCTCAGTGTCCACTCACCCGTCCTCAGTGGCGTCCGTCTGCATCCTGAATCCACTTCGAGCTTGGTGTTGATGCACTTCTGTCCCGGACGCCTGCAGTGAACGTTCAGAAGCATTTTGCTGTTTCCAGCACTGAAACTGGCAGCCGCCTTTCACAGAGAAGCTTTTGTGTTTTGTTTTGTTTTGCCTGCCCTGAAATGAAACGAAACGTTGAAAGTCCTGCATATCCACACAGACGTGGGTGTTTTTTGTTCTTGTTTTGTTTGTCAGGTGAAAGTCGGGTGAAGCTACAGTACGCAGAGGGTGATGGAGCGAACTCTTCTCAAAGGACTCATGAAGGAGCGAGGTGCCATAAAAGCTGTGACAAGAGCGTGTGGCTGTCAAGACTGTCGATCAGGCAGTACGCCCACAGAAGAAGGAGGTTAATAGACTGGTCACATGTCAGGCACTAACACAGACAGGTACAGGTGAGGCTGAAAACATGGCTGCACTGTATTTTGGTTCCTCGGTCCTCTGCATGCAGGCTGGGATACTTCAATATAGCAAAGCCACTGTAAACGTTATCAGCTGCATCAGTGCTTTCCTGCAGAACAGGTGTACCTGAGAACATCCAGCCAAGATCACCCAACACCTGCGTGGGTTCACTATCGGCGTCTAGAAACTTTAAAGATGCTCTGACATGACCTGAATTTGCCAAAATAACAAGGATAAAAGGAGAATTTGCCCTTTTTAGAGAGAAGCTGTTGAGACAGCTAAAGATGCTCAGAGGGTGAATACAAGTTTGTTTACCTGAAAGAGCGAAGATGTGACTTAATCAGGTTTTATTTATTTAATAGGCACAGATTTATGATAAAAGCACTGCCACTATGTGCTAAAAACTGATCCTGTATCTCTGGATAATGCCAGCCGCTTACGATTAATAAAGGACAGAGCACTGTTGTCAATGATCGACCTCCTGAAAACAGCGAATTCGTCTCAGTGAAAAAAGAATTGCAAAGTTTTCAGCAGCACTTTTGGAGCGTGTGTGAGAGGTTGTATAAAATGTGCAGTGGCTAAAAGGCACTTGAACGTGATTAGAGTTCGGATGGTGGAAGCTGGATCAAAAGGCTCCAGTTGAACACCAATGATGTCCATTTAGAGAGGAACAATTAAAACGTAAAATGTCAGCGTATCACTGTAATTACGTCCTGGAAGATAAAGGCTGGACGGAGCTGCAGGCAGAGCTCACACACCTCGTCCCATCTATCTTCTAACAGAGGTCCTTATCGCAGTCGTGATGAAGGTTTAATGCCTTACAGGAAACAGCATTTTATCAAGCCATTAATGGTCTTTAGGGGGTGAAGTCCAGCAGTGGTTTAAGGACAACTATTATCAGTACTTTCAAACTTTTCTCTATTGGCAATAGATTAGAGAAACACAACCGTGATGACATGTACGAGGATAACAACAGCGTGACGCCCAGAACTCAATAAACACATTGGGGTCCATAGATTTGCCAACAACAAGCCTTCTCTGCTTGGATACTCTGCTATTTACGTCTGTTGTGTAATGTAATAGGCTGGATTTTTAATAGCACCGCTGTAATGGAAAACAGCACCTCATCAAGTCTTAATGGTACGGCCGTAACCTGAGGGTTGTTTCAGGACAGAACGGTGGCATTTACGTTGTTTCTTCACTCTTCACTGCATTTCTGTGTCTTGGTTTACTCTCACTGCTCTCATAGTTTCTGACCACATCGGGCGTTTTTAGAGAAAAAGCTCTGCTAAACCCACTTTACAGCACAGCAGCAAGCAGCAGACAGAGTGAGCTGGTGAACACAGAGGAGCGTTTAGCCACTAAAGAGCCAGATATTCCTCTCAGAAACCTTCATTCAAAGGGACGCTAACGTCGCTCTGTAGCTGCTGGATCTGTAAATGGACAATGTTGATTTCACAGATTTAAGGTTCTTCTTTAAAGTTCTTTATAGAACGTTAACAACTTTAATTTTGGTCTCTCCAGCTTCTACAAAGATGAATTACGTATAAAGTAAGCTAGTTAACTAGATTACAGCATCGCATGGTGCTTTTCCCTGTGCACACAAATGTGGCTCTCCTCTGACATCCATCCCATCTTTCAGTCTCTTTTTCCAAAACCTTCAATACAAATGAACAGTCAAATCACCATTTTAGTGATGTCTTCAGCATTTTTTGTAAAACTGAGTAAAGCTCTTTTAACGCCATGCTAACGCTCACGTCGAGGAGCTCAGCTAATGAGCTCTGAGAAGCTCTACTGGAGCAGATGATGGAGCATTACTTTCAATTTCTCTGCCCTGGTTTTCTCAGGCAGTCAGGGAAATTTAACTCATGACCTTCTGGTCTTCAGCCCACTTCTCTGACTGCAGAGCTGTATTCCATAAAACGCTGTGAGGGCCAAATGGTCCTTGAGGTCAGGTCTTGTACACATTAAGCCACAGCAGACACACTTAGCTCCACAATGCCGCCGTCAGTTCACAGAAGTACCAGAGGTTTATCTAAACATCGAGTCAACCGCAGCATGATGTGACAGCGTGAAGCGGCGCAAGTCAACTCGCTGCCATCGTGAAATCAGGACAACGTTATGCTGTTATCATGGTGATGGCAGCATGTCCAGCAGCATCTACATGTCTGACTGTTATTTCAGGGTGGAGGGTGTTACACAGTCAACAATCAAACCTTCAGAACGATCCAAATGTCATACTCCACCAAAAATCTATCTTTGAAGGCCAGATAACACATTAGGCACTCCTTGGGATGTAGAAACACATCCATCAAGGATGTAAGCCCCCTTCTTGGCTCTCCAACCAGAGTTTATTAAACCTTTAATCTGAAGGTTGAGGGATGATTTGTGATTTATGGACAGAAACAACACGACATCCATCTCTGTGTGTCCTTCTGGGCCAAATAATTAAATCTAACGTTGGCTAGAGGACTTCAGAATTACTGACTAGAGTCCACCGGGATTATTAAAGTTCAGTCCAGGAGATCTGTATTCATTCATTCACTCATTCATTCGGGGACAAACAAACGTCTTTCCTTTGCTGACAACATTAAAGCTGTGGCCGGATGTTTAAAGCTCACTGCTGCCGTAACAGATTTTCTAAGATTTTCAGATTTTCTAAGGTCCCATCATCATCCTCACCAGCTGATCCACGTAGAACCAGTCTGTCCTCACATACAGATCGACTGGGGAAGCAGTGGGGAATAATGGTTGAAGAGACGTTTGTGTCATGGTTGAGGACGCTTGACTTTAACAACAGGAGTGAGTTAATGAGCTGATGTGTGATGAGCATCTATCAAGTCCTCAACTCCTTCTCCTCTGTGCTTCATATAATTAGCTGCAAGAGACAGATGTCAATATGTGCCCAGCCACTTTCACTAATTCACAACAGACTGCAGCTTTGCAAAAAATAGCTTTGGGTACTGACACACACACACACACACACACACACACACACGGCTGCAGGCTCTAACATCATTCATGTACAGTGAGGAAAATATTGGTCTGTGTTGACGTGGAAAATCAGCTCAGGATGGAGAGACAGCTCACTTCCTGTCGTCAGTGTAGCGTCCCAGATGTTAGCAGCGTTTGAAAGAAATTTTCTATCCTGTATCATGTTTTCCTCTTTTTACCCCGGAACAGATAACCGAAATGATCTCTCATGCAAAAAGGCATTGCCTTCAGGCTGCCAAGCACTGAGCAGAGCACAAGCCTCCGCCCACGCTCATCACGGCTCCAACCTGAGAGGAGAAGCCTCCATAGTGGGCTATGGATGCTCAAGATATATGTTTTTGTCATCCCTTCTGAAATGACCCATATGAACATCTTGCTAAAATGTGATCTTAAGTTTAGGCAAAGACACATTCATCTCTGAACATCTGTGTCTTCCTGTCCTGCCACCACAGTCCAGGTGAGAGGAGGATGCTGATCTGCGTCGCCTTCAGTTATTACTGTGCATTCAGAGCAATAATGAGCTGCAGTGAGTGGTCTGGGGGGGTGCTTCGGCCTCTTAGGCTTCATACAGGCTGCCCTACCTACTACGTGGTCTAAGCCGTTTAAAAGCTGACCAATGCCATTTGGTTTTAGCACACTTTCAGTACTACAGCCTGCTGGTGGCTCTCTGCTCTTTGCTGAGCCAGCGCAGCTTCGACTGGTCAGGCTCAGTGATCGGTGGGCTCACCTTAAAACCTCTTATTTCACACAACCTGCAGTTGTTGACGCTGCTGCCACAGTGCTCCAGTTGTCAGGAGACAGATACCAGAGACAGGGTGATAACAACAGCCAGTGTAGGCAAATTAGTTTAACTATAATTATATAAACTACACAAACATCACTTCAATGGACAAATCGACTCACACAGACTTCATCAAACATTTTATATCCGCCGAGCATATTCCTTCTTAGTCTGAGGACGGAGCACTTTATTCAGCCAGAGCCCTTATTGGATATCACAACATGTAAGAACTGGATATGAGCAGGTCATTAGAGCTTAATCTGTGATAATTTACGGCAGGAAATTGGAGCTCTGAGGGCATTAGCTCACATGTAAACGATCATTAGAAGCATCAACTTTGATTATGTACAACTAATCTGTGCGCACAAACCTTCCTCTCCCACGCAGACACTGTGCCTGCTGCGGTGCTGCAGGGAGCGACACACACACACACACACACACACACACACCAACACACACACACACACACACACACACACACACACACACACACACACACACACACACACACACACACAGAGCCAGTGTATCCTGGCCAACAGCATGCCAGTCTCCATCATGGCAGCACTGGGCATCATTGTGTGTGTGTGTGTGTGTGTGTGTGTGTGTGTGTGTGTGTGTGTGCCTTTACACCTATGTTTGTGAGAACCAATTAGAGTGCTAGTCCTTGGCAGTGAGGACATTTTTGGAAAGCGGGGACATTTTGGCCGGTCCTCACTTTGACACACACACCTTCAAAGAGCTGTTTGAGGGCTCAGACTTGGTTTTAGGGGTTCGGTTAGCATCAGGTTTAGGCTGGGGTTAGGTTAAGGTTGGGGTTTAGTTTTGATGGTGAAGGTTACGGTGAGGGTCTCGAGTGTGCATTATGTCAATGAGGGTCCTCACAAGTAGAGAAATCCAAACGTGTGTGTATTTGTTTGTGTGTGCGTTTTAGCATCTGTTCTGTTTCTCTCTGTTTGTTTTGAAACTGTCTCTGTGCATCTACGTCTGATTTCTGTCTTTAACACACACACACACACACACACACACACACACACACACACACACACACACAGAGCAGACAGTTCCCCTAAAGACACAAGTCACCGTCAAAAAGGGACAAAACAATGACAGAAATAGATAAACATTAAACGAGGCTGTTTGCTGTCCTGGGGGATTATTATGGTCTGGCCACATCACTCATGAATATAAACACCACAACCCAAAGTTGACTGACAGATTTTTGGATGGATTGAAATTCACGTTCTAAAACTTCAGACAGAAACAGCAGATGGATTAAAAATCTCGAGCAGAGCAGACAGATGGACAGATGTCCAAAGAGGAGAAATGGAGGGATGAAGACATGGACGAGTTCTGGGTGAAACACTTCTGAATCTGAATGACTTAGTTATTATTGGCACATCAGACGAGAGGTGAAGAAGCAAGGGATGAAGAGATGGAGAGACGCTGTGAAAGAGAGGAAAGTACTGAGCTAATGATTCTGAGCAGAACAGAAAGGAGTGATGGAGGAATCGGACTGAAGAGAGCAAACACACGTTTCCTGGGTTTTACAACGAGCCGACGGAGGTTAAGGCCTAAAAACTGGAAGAATTACCAGGATTTAGACGTTCTGAGGGAGGACGAAGGAGGGGACAGAGGGATCAGCTGATGAAATGGTGCCGTTCAGGATGAAAAGAGGGGAGGGGAAGAACTGTGCAGGCCTGAGCAATAAGCCCATGAAACTTGATATACAGTGACAATATCGCTGGGGAATTAGATGCCATCGGGGCGAGAGAGTGAGCGATGGAGGGGACTGGGAGCGAGGAGAGAAAGGGAGGATTTATCAGGAAGAATGTGTCATGACGAGAGGGGAAAATTAAAGAAAAGAAAGAAGAAGGATGTCGGATAAAAGATACACAAGGACTCTGCTCAGGGAATGACGGGGCAGAGAAGACGACCGCAGCAAAGAGACGATGGTGCAGTGACGGCGGAGGGGTGGATATGTTTCTCAAAAGCACACAGAAAATTCAACTGATCAAAACTTGATAGCTGCTACATGGCATCATGCTAACAGACTGAGGCTAAAGCTACGTGTTCTAACAGACTGACATATGCTCAAACAGCGTCCGTCCTGAACAGGTGTTTTTCTAACGTAAGCTAACGTAGAAAGCTAAGCTGTCTTTGGATTCAACGCTTGGTCACTATTGTAGGTAGTCAGCTAGTTAGCCACACATGCTAACATTTGCAGTTTAGAGCAATTGAAGACAAAGTTTAATCCATTCCTCACACGTTTGTTTTAGGTTTCTGACAGACTACAATAAAGGCGCCACCCTCCAAACTCTCAGATAACAATGATTGTCCTCTGAGAACCTCATGCTCACCACCAGCATGTCGAGGAGTGAAGAGCTCGACAGGCCGGCTGCTGCTGCCTCGTTACACTAAACTGTGACTGGAGCTGCAGTGTGGAGGAGAGGCTGAGCAAAGGGTCAACTCTGTGGAGGACCACTCTCTGCTGCCGCTTTCATCTGAGAAATTTATCCTCCGTCTATCTTGAACAAGGTCGTCCATGCTTTTATCTCTTCTCACTGAGAGCCCTCCGTCGCTCCATCAGAAGTCACTCGGGATGCAGAAGGCGGCCGCTCTCCAGCACAAAACTTCAGCCGAGCGAGGACGAAACGGAGGCAGAAAGAGAGGGATTCAGGACAGAAGAAAAGAGAGGAAAGAAAGGATGGAGAGACGGCGAGGGGAGGAGAAGCTGATTGGTGAAGAGAAGGCTAGAAGACGTGTTTTCTGGTTGAAGTAATTGACTTAATTGAACGTCACAGAGATCAGAAAAGAGGACTCTGTATGCCATCGCAGAGGAAGAGCAGGGAGGGAGTATAAACCAACAGCAGGTGAAAGGTCACTCATATGGAGGACGGACGCAGAGACAGAGCAGACGGAGGTATAGAAGAAGAAGATCGCTTCTCAAAATGAAACAAATGAATTTCGCATTACACCGGAGTTTTAAAATCTGGCGTCTGCGGCGACATTCAGCGCTGGAGCGCCGCAGTGATGCGTTTTACGTCAACCAGCAACGATTGGTTTACCAGAGCTGAGGGGAGGGGCAACAGCAGCGACGGCGTAATCCACAGCAGCCATGAGAAAGACGGAGACAAACTTCATGAACGTGCGTCAATAGTGTTTATGCAATTACTCTGCCTGCCAGAAGGGGGAGACAACACTCTGCACTGCAGGCTGACAGAAGAACCCAACAACAAGAACAAACTCAAAAAGTTCACTGGAAAGTACAGCATTATCAAACAGAGGCAGAAACAAACAGCCACAAAAGCATTAACAACTATGACTACCTCCTGCTGTGACCGCCCCCCCCCCCCCCCGACACACACACACACACACACACACACACACACACACACACACACACACACACACACACGCACACACACCAGACATTAATCCTCTAAACACTAACAGACAGTCAGCCAAAACAGCTTCCCACCAAAATGCCGAGCCTCGCCCAGGGCTGGAAACATTCCTGCTTCAGACTGTTTGTACAATAAGTGAGGCTGACTGCGCCCAGAGCAGCCGACACAAACCTCCATTATACGGCACAGTTTGGTGACATTTTTCATCACGGCGACGTTTCACCGCAGCTATCAGAGCGACGGACGGGATGCTTCATGAGAGGAAAAACCCCTGACTGCAAGCTAAGGTCACACTGTTGAAAGCTGACGGTGACGTACTGGAGTCGGACGAGGATGACTTTAAAATGTCCCTCCTCTTTCAATAAAAGGCACAAATTTAAATGATCAAATCAGAGGCTTTGTTTGGAAATGGCTCCCGGTTTGAAAAGTGAAATAGTGAACAATGAATTGTAAAAAGAGGAGGAAGAACAGCGTCCATGCAAAGATAAATGGCAGAGTGAGCCGACAAAGACTGCTGGCTTCTCTTTGTTTTCATATTTATGATATATTTTGATCCCCGTCATGCAGAGCTTGCCTTTTTTTGAGTTTTGCTGAACAAGCACGCTCCCTTTCAGCACTTCCAAATTGATATTCATACAGTGAACCATTTCCTGCTGGGAAACAGAGTCTCAGCACATCCACCACCTTGTCCCATCAGTCACAGAGCGGCGACAGCCTCGCCTTGCATAAGAGCCGTTTTAATGATCTGTGATTGTGTTTTCCAGCCCTCGCTCTGTTTTAGAAAAGACTAACTCTGCATCATCTCAAGGATGGAGCTACTCCATACAGATGTTCCTCAAAGCTTCTGCACATTAACTGACGTGCTGTGATTCAGACTGGATGACAGCAGAGATTACAAATGACTTTCTTTTCAGTTCATGCAGATTGTAGGAGCTCACATACTAAAGGTCCAGATCCCTGACGAGTAAGAATGAGTTTGGATTAAAGAAAGGTTAAAGGATCTCTGGGTCAGTGGAGCGAGGGGAGGTCAGGGCGAGGATTACAGCGTGGGACAAAGATCAATGGTTATGATTAGATTGGTGTATGAGATTAAAGCTGCGGTGTGGATTGAATTCTCTAGAACATCACATTGCTGGGAGTAATTAAATAAAACTGCAGCAGGGCTTGAGAATAGCGTCGAGGCTGAAGGCTAACAGGTTCACACAGATGATGAGACGGGGGGGGGGGGGGTCTGACGCTGTTATTTAGAGAGAACAGGAAGTGAGATGTGTGTATCTCTACATCTGTCCGAAGCAGCTCCAACCGATTCAAACATAAACTGAATGTAAAATTCTTTCATTTGAGTCTGTGAATTCCCAACAGTTTCTTCCACTGAAACACAATGTTTTCATGTCCACGCGTGCTCTGTACACCCGTGAGGAATCTGTAATAAAACAACATCCTCGTGCAATATTACAAAAGATGCACTGAGAGGGCCGCTGTGCTTCAAACCTGTTTCTCTTCATCTCCAACTGCAGCTGAATTTCATCACAACTTTCCCTCCCACATCAGTGCAGTTATTTCTAAAGCCCGGACACATGGTGTGTGTGTGTGTGTGTGTGTGTGTGTGTGTGTGTGTGTGTGTGTTGAAAGTGGGTTAGGGGACATAAGGCAGTGTAACCTATAAGCTCTCAGCTTCGTTTCCATGCATATTACCTCCACATTATGTAGGCTGGCCTTTGCTGCTTGCCTGCACTATAAGAGGGCTTCGTAGACCCCGACCCCCTTTACCAGTGCCACTATGAGGATTTCACCGTGCAGCTGCACACCTATGGCAGGTGGGCTACATTACTCATTAATGTTATATCTAAAGAAGATTCCTCGAACAGTACGAGTGTAAATGAGTAATGTAAATAAATCACGGCCAAACGGCAGGAGGGCAGATAAATAATGGCATTGACTTGGTTTGGCTCAGAGACGAGGACTAAAAGGTAGGAGCATTAAGTAATCAATGACTGTCTTTGAACACAGCTGGCGAGCGAGGGGAGCAGAGAGGATTTATTTCATATCAGACGTCTGGAAAAGTCAGTGAAAGCAAAAACCTCAACACTTGGCGAAATGATCGCTGCACTGCTGGACTGCAGCCACTCTGAATGCACCGAGCACTCCATGCACTGACCCACTGCACGTGTGCAGCACTGCAGCAACAGAAGGGAGTTTAAATCAAGTCATGGGCCAAATTAAGGACCAATTCAGATTCAATATAAAAACA